>NC_092872.1:760754974-761002474 GCF_028372415.1 Notamacropus eugenii
GCTATCTGGCTGATACATGGTTTGGGGAGTTTTCTCCTGAACTGAATGAGCGACGGACTGATGCTGAAAAGACAGAAAGTATTCAGGTTAGTTTAGGAGTCAGAAGACCTGGTGACTCATGAGCCAGTGAACCAAAATTGGGCTGACGTACAAAAAGAGTGACCAGCAATTTTGTTTCTTTTCCTTAATAGCAGTAAGTGTGGTGGAAGGGCTGTGAGTCACTGTGCATGAGGGAAAGGATGATTGCCCTGTCTTATCCACTATCTGTGCGTCTGAGTCTATAGGCACATGTCCTTTCTCTTTCTGTAGTGTTCATTCTTTCTTAACCTTTGGTGAATGGGCATTCTGAGAGGAACACCCAAGTAATTGGGGAAGATCCTTCTGAGTTATCGGAGGCTGCATTGGTAACTGGAGTCGGAAGTAGGGTCAGCTAGGGTGGTAGTGCCTGAGGTCAAACAGGAAGATGGAAAGCGAAGCAACGACTTCCTTGCTTGTGACCCCTCCTAACAGAGAAAAATGCTGGCTATACCCTCTGGAGAGGCCCTGAGCCTCGGAGCTCAGGAGAGGAGCCTCATGAGAACTCCATAAGGGAGGAAAGGGCCCAGGGTCCAGGAATCAGAGGTGGCCCTCAGCTTTCTATGTTCTCTACACATGTGGATTCAGACTATGTTTGTATTTTGAATCTGAGCCCACTTTCTCCAGGCACCTTGTGTGTGCATGGGAAGAACATGCTCCACCCCCCGTCTGGGGAGGGGACATGTTCTGTAGCAACTGTCCTTCCTAACCCAGTTCAGTATAAAAGTGAGTTAAGTCTGGCTTAAAGTCAATCAGGAACACACTGGTGCCGGCTTGTGAGCAATAATTCTGAAAAATACCACCGTTACTCTCAAACCTTGGGGAATAAAAAGGACATTAACTGACATGCCCAAGCCCACAGAGATTACACACATTTGAGACAGGATTTGAATCCAGACCCAGTGACCTTTTTTCACTATATCACCACACGGTCTTCCTGTTGAATTACTTCACAAATTCATTCATTCATTCCACAAATAAATGAGGGCCTCTTGTGGGCTATGCCCTGTGGAGTTAAAACTTGGGTCAAGTCTTCTCATCAATCATCTCACCAGGGGCCTCCATTCCCTTCTATTTATTTCTGTTTGCCTTTTCCACCAGGCATTGTTTGGTTTGGATAATTGCTGAGTGGCTAAAGTCATTTATAAAAACCTCTTTTGATGTGGGAACTTTTCATATGTATAAAATATTTAACGTGGGCTAAATGGGGAGAGAAAGGAGTTAGGCTGACAACAACATTCTTCTGGAAAGGGCAGCAAATGCAGAAAGCTGCCCCTCTGGTTTGGTCCTATGGGAGAAGGAAGACACCCAGAATGCTGGTGGTGCCAGCGAGTCCCCAGTCTTAGGTTCTCCAGAGTCCCACTGACCCTGAACCTGCTGTCAGATTAACCTTCCCAGAAGACAACTCTTCCCTTATCCTAACTCTCTACCCCAAATCATCAATAGTTCACCAGAGTTTAATAGGCAGGGGTTTTAAATACTGGTAAACCAAACTTATGGACTTTTTGAAGTGAATCATTGTAAATGTGGGCATTATTTTGATTTTAAAATGCCCATAATTGTCACCAAATCGCACCCAGCTCACTGGCTGAAAGCTTCCCCATGTTCTGTCAATGGGACTCTGCTCTGTGTCCGCTCAGATTCTGCTTTAGCAGAAGGTCCTTGTGAATCTCTTCCTATTTTGTTCATTTGTGTCTGACTCTTTGTGACCTTACATGGGATTTTCTTGGCAGAGATACTGGAATGGTTTGCCATTTCCTTCTCCAACCCATTTTACAGATGAGGAAACTGAGGCAAAAAAAGTGAAGTGACTTGCCCAGGGTCACACAGCTAATAAGTGTCTGAGACCAGATTTGAACTCAGGTTTTCCTGCCTCCAGGACAGGTGCTCTATCCAGTGCCACCTAGCTGCCCTAGCTCACATAACTGAGGGTCTTTGGGGAAGAAAATTTCCAGTCTTTGGAATGATGAACTGGTGACAAATTGCTTCCATCATGCTAAGGGTCTTCAGATGCCATGCAATATTTCCATCTCCAGGTCTGTAGTCAAAGTATCTCTGCACAGATGGGATCAGTCTCAGGGCCAGACCCTCAAGAAGTAGCAGGCAGAATTGTTGTGAGAATTTTCCTCTTCCCATTCTAAGCCAGTCTGAGACTACTACCAGGGGACACTGAGGCTGGACAGCAGCAGGAAGCAAGAGGATAGTGTCCAATTGAACATTCTCCTGAGGTCTCATTTCCACCAGCTTTCCTTTTCTTATCTCCCTTTTACTGGCCTAAGTCCACGTGTGAGGGCATCCTTTTAGATCACCCTAAGTCTGTGTAACATCACTGGAGAAATTTGCTAAGATGGTACCCAGATGTTGTATGGAAATCTTCTGGCAATTTTGCCTGGATGATGGAACTAGGTGAATGATGCATTCAATTGTCATTCCCTGTTCAAGGGGCCACAACCAACTTAGAAAGGAGAGGGAAAGAGGGAGAGAGGGAGGGAGGGAGAGAGAGAGAGAGAGAGAGAGGGAGAGAGAGAGAGAGAGAGAGAGAGAGAGAGAGAGAGAGAGAGAGAGAGAGAGAGAGAGAGAGAGAAAAGAAGAAGAAGAAGAAGAAGAAGAAGAAGAACCCTGTCCATGTGGTGCCGTTCAGTGACCAGTGGGCATCATTTTCGGCATCAGAGTCTTTGTTATTAACATTTCTGATGTTCAGATATCTGTTTTATCCTTCTATACAACTGGATGGATTTAGCCATTGATTTCAGACCAGTCAGAAGGAAATTTTGAGTGTTATAAATGATGCAAGTTAATCTCTAGTGGGTCTCTGTCTTGATTAGACTCATGCATTCTATAATAATGGCAAGAAAAGTGGAATGGAGACTAGGTGGTGTGAACTGGTCCTGCATTACAACACAGAATCTGCCAGCATAAGAGTTTGAGTCATTGGGCAGATGATGAAGCCCTCCTCACCTGCCTGGCCAGTATCAGCTGCCTACTACCCAAACATCCCTGCTTCAGGTTCTCAGGGCTTTTCACTTTCCGCGAAAGTGCTCTCAGATTTTTCACCTCAGAAATTCAACAATGTTCCTTCTTTTACAATATCACAATCCTTTCACTATCTTTGCCAAATTTAATCCTGTTCAGTACAATGCTACATCCCTCAAGTGACTACATCTAAAAAGAGATTTTCCTTCCTCACATCCAATAGAAGTTCTCTCTGTCTCTGTCTCAGTCTCTCTCTGTGTCTCTGTCTGTCTGTCTGTGTCTCCCTCTTCCTTTCCTTCTCTCCTCCTCTCTCCCTCCTCCTCCTTCTTTCTCCTCCTCCTCCTTCTTTCTCCTCCTCCTCCTTCTTCTCTGTCTGTTTGTGTGTCTTTCTCTCCCTCTTGCCCTCTCTCTTTCTCTCTCTTTCTTCCCCCCTTTCTCACCGTCCCTCTGCCTCTCCCTTGCTCTCTCTCTCTCCCTTGCTCTCTCTCTCTCCCTTGCTCTCTCTCTCTCTCTCTCTTTCTCTCTCTCTCTCTCTCTCTCTCTCTCTCTCTCTCTCTCTCTCTCTCTCTCTCTCTCTCTCTCTCTCTCTCTCTCTCTCTCTCTCTCTCTCCCCCTCTCTCCCCCTCTCTCCCCCTCTCTCCCCCTCTCTCCCCCTCTCTCCCCCTCTCTCTCTCTCTCTCTCCCCCTCTCTCTCCCTCTCTCTCTCTCCCTCTCTCCCTCTCTCTTTCTCGCTCTCTCTCTCCCCCATCTCTCCTCTCACCTCTCCCTCTCACATTTCCTCTCCTCCTAATCACATGACTATGACCTCCTTGAGGACAAGATCCGCATCTCTCCTGGCACTTCACTGCATTCCCAGTTCCCAGTGCCATAAGCACACGTTGAGTGGCTGATGAATCCTTGATTTACCAGTGGATGGATGGTCAGCAGGATCAGAAGCCCTGGTCTCGGACACTCACCAGTTCTGTGACCTTGGATAAATCACTGCATCTCAGTGATCCTCAGTTTCCTCAGCTGTAGAATGACAAGAACACAACTTTCACCTCCCATCTGTAGGTTGTGCATGGAGAGCCCAAGTTTTCAGCTTCTCATGATTTGGGGACCCCAGCAATCAGCTTAGCAGCGGCATCCTTCTCAGCAGGCCCCACTCCTGCTGGGTCTTCCTATGTTATTTGCTGGGATCTGCATAATGGAAGCCTTTTATGATTGACGTCTATGTCCAAGTCATCTCACCTCAGACCTCCCATGGTTTCCCTTCCTCCCACTCTCTCAGCTGAGAATAAAACTGGAGGCCATTCATCATGAGCTCCTCTTCTCCCCTCTTGCTCATTTCCCATCACTCAGGTGCCTTCTGCCCCCCTGTCCTCCTTCACCCATCCCCCACAATGAGGTGACCTGACTTCTAACCAAGGCTGGCCCCTCTCCCTGCGCAAGGGATCCCATTTTACCACCTCTTCTCCAGCATTTGCCCCTTTTGTCATCCTCATGTTACCATTGATGTTCTATTTCTTCCTGACTTCTGTCAGCTTCCCTACTCCCTGCAAATATGCCCCTGCCTCCCCCGACTTGAAAGGCCTTCTCCTGTCCTTCCCACCCCTGTTGGCCATGATGAAGTGCCTTCAGATTGGCACTGGATGAAAACAACAGTGGTGTTCACACAGATCACCTGGCTACCTGGCTGTTGGGGGTGATGTAATAGATGTCAGGTGTAATTGATGGACATTTTTTAGTATTGGAACTTTCTTCTTTCTTTTCCCAAAATAGTGATTTGGGGGATCATCAGTGTAAAGCTGGGAGGAAGGTTGCAGGTTTTCTGGTCTAGCCCTCTCATTTTACAGATAAGCTCCCTGAGGCCAATGGAAGATTTACCCATTGAAGGTCACTCAGCGCAGAGGTTTCTGAAACAGCACACAAACCCAAGTGTTCCTAATTCCACTTCAAAACTCTACCCATTCTGGCATGCCATTCTCCATTCGGACTTCTTAAGAACCTTGTGAAGAGTGCATTCCAGCTCTGGAGCCCAGCTGTACTAGAGGTAAACCTAGGAAGCAGTCTGTGAGTGGCCAACAACTACATGGGGTGACAATGGGGGTGACATGGGATGACAATTCAGTGAAGGCATACAGAACACAAATGAATCAGTACATACCCTCAAGAAGCTTATACTGTGCAAGAGAGAAACAACATGGATATAGCTGAGTCATTTCCTAGTGGGCGGCACTAACAACTCAAGGAAACAAAAGACCTCATCGTGTCTGTTGTCTGCAAATTAGCCTGAGCAGCTAAGTAAGACACCAGTGTAACCTTGGGCAAATGATTAAGCCCATTGAGTCTCCATGTCTTCAGTTGAAAGGAGAAGGAAGAGAAAAAGGAGGAAGAGGAGGAAGAGAGGAGGACAAGGAGGAAATGTTCTAAGGCTCCTTCCAACTTTTAACATTCTCAGTTCCATTTTCTAAGGCGATCCCCAATTCTATATTTTGTTTTTTCTCTAAGGTAATTCCCACTTTTGACATTGTCTGTTCTGTGGCCATTCCCAGTTCTGTCCTTCATGTTCTAAGGTCACTCCCAGCTCTATCATTCTTTGTTCTCTTTCCTAAAGCATCTTCTACCTCCAATATCTCATGCTTTATGTTCTAAAGTCCTTCTTAGCTTTGATATCCATATCCTAAGAGTCTTCTCAACACTGATATTTTATTTCTATGTGCTAAGGTCCTTTCCAGTGCTGACTTTTTCTGTTCTAAGGCCCCTCTTGGCTCTGACCCTCCATGTTCTAAGGCTCCTCCCAAGTCTGACATTCCAAGGTTCCAGGACCATGTTGAAAGCAGAGAAATGTTTTTTGCTCTGCTTTGCTTTATTTTTTCTTTTTCTAGAGGCATCTGTCTTCTTAATCTAATCAGGAGCCCTGGGCAGAAGTTGCCCTGCTAGTGGCTCAGCATGGGGGTCCTGGCTGTGGGCCAAGGGTGCAGTCTCCAGGTCTCATTCTCTCCACCCCCACCCAACCTCCCCCACCCCTACCCAAACCTCCAGAGAAGCAACCACTCATCCTTGGGATATTGCAGATTCTGAGGACTCTAAAGGTCACTGGAGACCCATAAGTAGAAATTTAGCAGATAAAATAAAGGGAAGCAATAAGAGAGAGAAAAAGAAATATTCGCTCAGGGCTGTCAAAAAGAAATAAATTGGAAACCCATTATTCATGTATCTGGGACATTGATGTTCACTTAGGAAGAGAGAGAGAGAGAGAGAGGCTAGGAACACAGCAAGCTTCTGTATGCCAGTCCCCAAGTACTCTTCCAATCTGACCCCTGGATATCTGTGAGGGAAGCTGGAACAAAGCGAGAAAGCTAGGACACATCTGTATCTAATGATCAGGATTGTTTCACTGCAAGACAAAAAAAAACCCTCTCTCCTCAAGTTATAATCATGAACTAGCCTGTAGCCCCAGCTTGCTAACTGACACACGGAACATTACAATAAGAACTTCTTCACATTGGGAAGCAGACCATTCCTCAGGAAGAGCAGAGACCCTCAGCAACCCAAGGCCAATACCCTCAAGTAAACACAGCGAAAGGAGGAAGTATCTTGTGGGTCCAGCACCATGGACCCTGGATTACTCCTTTTTCCCCATCACTCTTTTTAGGCTATCCCCCTATCTCAGTCACTGAGTAAACTCTCCTCTCCTAAGATTCACTTAATCCATATTTACCACCCCATGGGGGTGGGAGACATGGAGGAGACCCTATGCACAGGCACACAGGCACATACACACACATGTACACACACACACACACACACATACAGACACACACACTGCATGACGCAAACCTGGTCTCTAGCTTTCCATTAGATGAGGAGAAGGATCATCCCTTCAAGTCTCCTTGCTTTGGGGGAAGAAGAGTATCCCTACTCTTTCAGCTTCAAATGCTTGTGGACAGCTTTAGGTTCTGAGAAGTTTCTACCCTGAGGCCAAAGTCCCATAGACGGTGACAAACTATCTAAAATCTCCCCTCTTTACCAAACTCTCTGCCATCCCAGTGATTCTGAAGCCCCATAAAGTACCTTTCAAACTGTATTCCTGTCCCCCTTCTACCTGAGCCCTTATTCCTATTCCCCTCAATGCACCCAGTTGGGGGCAGAGCCAAGGTGGCAGAGTAGAAAGACAGACCTGTAGAAGCTCCCCTCCAGAACCCATAAAATACCTGTAAAAAATGACTCTAAACAAATTCTAGAGCAGCAGAAGCCACAAAACGACAGAATGAAAGAGATTTCCAGCCCAAGACAGCCTAGAAAGCCAACAGTATGGGTCTATCTCACCAGGCACAGAGTGGAGCACAGCCCAGACCACACGTCAGGGACAGGACTGGAATAGGTTTCAGGGGCTGAAATCCCCAGCAGAAGCTGCAGTTCTCAGATTGCTTAACCCACAAATGCCAAAGAGAGCTTCAAAGGTCAGTGAGAAATCTCTTTCACCTGCATGAGAAGGAAATGGGGTCTGGCCCACCAGCAGCAGCCACTGCTGTGGCAACGTTCATTTTTGGAGCTGTTGGCCAAAGCTCCTGGGAAAATTGAGCAGCTGATCTGGATCTCAGCCCTAAGTGCCTCTCCCAGGTTGAGGAAGAATGCTAGTGTGGTTGACATGGAGGTGGTTGTGGAGCAGGAACTGTACTCAGATCCTGGGCAGAACAGAGTGCTTGTTCTTGCTCACATACAAGAGTTTAGGTCAGGAGAGGATTAAACTCCTCTCCCTTGATTGTGCCACCTTGGAGGAACTGAGAACTTACAGGTCCCTAGAGTATACCCTTCTCTTGACAAAGGACACAAAAGTCAAGTAATTGGCTGGGAAAATGCCCCAAAACAGGGAAAAAATAAGACTATACAAGGCTACTTTCTTGGTGAACAGGTATTTTCTTCCATCCTTTTGGATGAGGAAGAACAATGCATACCATCAGAGGAAGACCTAAAAGTCAAGGCTTCTGCATCCAAAACCTCCAAAATAAATATGCAATGTTCTCAGGCCATGATAGAGCTCAAAAAGGATTTTGAAAATCAAGTAAGAGAGGTGGAGGAAAAATTGGGAAGAGAAATGAGAGTGATGCAAGAAAATCATGATAAGCAAGTCAACAGCTTGCTAAAGGAGACCCCAAAAAATTGCTGAAGAAAATAACACCTTTAAAAATAGACTAACTCAATTGGAAAAAAGAAGTTCAAAAACCAATGCGGAGAAGAATGTCTTAAAAAGCAGAATTAGCCAAATGGAAAAGGAGGTTCAAAAGCTCACTGAAGAAAACAATTCCTTAAAAATTAGAATGGAGCATATGGAAGCTAATGACTTTATGAGAAACCAAGAAATTACAAAACAAAACCAAAAGAATGAAAAAAATAGAAGAGAATGTGAATATCTCATTGGAAAAACAACTGACCTGGAAAATATATCTAGGAGAGACAGTTTAAAAATTACGGGACTACCTGAAAGCCATGGTCAAAACAAGAGCCTAGAAATCATCTTTCATGAAATTATCAAGGAAAATTGCCCTGATATTTTAGAATCAGAGAGTAAAATAAATATTGAAAGAATCCACTGATCACCTTCTGAAAGAGAACCGAAAAGAGAAACTCTTAAGAACATTGTAGCCAAATTCCAGAGTTCCCAGGTCAAGGAGAAAATATCGCAAGCAGCTAGAAAGAAATAATTCAAGTATTGTGGAAATAAAATCAGGATAACACAACATCTAGCAGCTTCTAGACTAAGTGATCAAAGGGCTTGGAATATGATATTCCAGAACTCAAAGGAACTAGGATTAAAAGCAAAAATCACCTACCCAGCAAAAATAAGCATAATACTTCAGGAGAAAAATGGTCATTCAATGATATAGAGGACTTTTAAGCCTTCTTGAGGAAAAGACCAGAGCTGAATAGAAAATGTGACTTTAAAACACAAGAATCAAGAGAAGCATAGAAAGGTACACAGAAAAGAGAAATCATAAGGGACTTACTAAAGTTTAACTATTTACATTCCTATATGGAAAGATAATATTCATGACTCTTGAAACTTTTCTCAGTATTTGGGTAGCTGGAGGGATTATACACACACACACACACACACACACACACACACACACACACACACACACACACACATATATATATATATATATATATATATGGGGCACAGGTGAGTTGAATATGAAGGCATGATATCTAAAAAAATAATAAAATCAAGGGGTGAGAGAGGAATATATTGGGAGGAGAAAGGGAGAAGTGGAATGGGACAGGTTTTCTCTCATGAAAGAAGCAAGAAAAAGCTTTTTCAATGGAGGGGAAAGGGGGGAAATGAGAGGGGAAAAAAGTCAAGCTTACTCTCATCACATTTGGCTTAAGGAGGAAATAACATGCACACTCAATTTGGTATGAAAATCTATCTTACACTAAAGGAAAGTAGGGGAGAAGGGGATAAATGACGAGGGGCAATGATAGAAGGGAGGGCAAATGGGAGGAGGGAGCAGTTAGAAGTAAACACTTTTGGGGAGGGACAAGGTCAAAAGAGAGAATAGAATAAATGAGGGGGCAGGATAGGATGGAGAGAAATATAGTTAGTCTTACACAACGTGACTATTATGGAAGTCTTTTTCAAAACTGTGCATATGTAGCCTGTATTGAACTGCTTGCCTTCTCAATGGGGATGGGAGGGAGGGAAGAATAGAGAGAAATTGGAACTCAAAGTTTTGGGAACGAAGGTTGAGAATTGTTTTTGCATGCAACCTGAAAATAAGAAATACAGGTAATGGGGTATAGAAATCTATCTTGCCCTACAAGAAAAGAGAACAAATAGGGACAAGGGAAGGGAAGGATAT
The DNA here is from genome assembly GCF_028372415.1 of Notamacropus eugenii. NCBI lineage: Eukaryota > Metazoa > Chordata > Mammalia > Diprotodontia > Macropodidae > Notamacropus > Notamacropus eugenii. Next base: position 760,764,871 of record NC_092872.1, read on the forward strand.
GATAGAAGAGAGGGCAGGTTGGGGAGAGTGGTAATCAGAATTCATGACGTTTTGGGATGGCGGAGAAGAGAGATGGGGAGAAAATTTGGAACTCATAATTTTGTGAAAATGGATATTGAAAACTAAAAATAAATAAACACTAAAAATGTACCCCCTTCCCCTTTTTTGATCCCTCTCCTGTATTCTTGGGAATACATGCTTCCTAGGCAAGAAACTTGCTTTCATCTCAAATATTTTCTTTTTCCTCTTCTTCCATCTTCAAACTCTCACTCAGACCATAGTTTTTGACTGACCTTTCCAGTAATGGCCACACTTTTAGTCATTCTTCCTGAATCATATTGACCAAGGAAGGGAAGATAGATTGCTCCTTGCTCCCCATTTCCCCTTCCAATGATCTCCCCCTATCACAGTCAGCCACTAACCTCCCTTCCCCTGAGATTCACTCAATCCATATCTACCACCCAATCAAGATTCTTGTAGCTGTTGTCTACAGCTCTCTAGGACACTTCCTTCCTTCCTCAATAAGTTCAGTGCCTGGCTCACTGTCTTTTCTCCACAATTGCTACTCTCATTCTAGGGTGGTACATCAACATGCATACTGATATTCCCTCAAGCACATGAGCCTCACAGTTGCTCAGTTTACTCACTGTGACCTACTCCTCCAAGCACATCTCAAACACAAAGATAATCATATCTTTGATCTTGCCATCACCCACAAATGCTTCACTTCCATGCTCATGAACTTTGAAATTCTTTCATCCAACCATAATCTTTTGGCTTTCTACCTTTCCTTCTGCCTTTCCTTACCAATCCCTGATAGGTGGGCACCATCTTCTCTCACACTGAGGCCAAATCTAGACTACCATATAAGCTAAAGTGGCCCATAGCTCTGGACAGTTGTTCCTTAAACTCTTCGTTATACTTTGACTATGCAGGCCTCTCTAGAGCAGTGTCTCAGAAGCTTGGAAAGTGGTTTTTCTTTTGTGTCTGTGTCTCTATTGGTGACTGTGTCTCTTAAGCTCTGTCACCTCCTCAGTCTTGTGAGGAAGGCTGGACTGAAAATTCCTTGGCCTACTAGTCACCCACTGACGATACTGTGTACCAAAGCCAACACACACCTTGGACAGCTCCTGCCAAGCTTTTTGTCTCTTCTTGGGAGAGTCTATCAGTACTTTGCTGCCCTCTGATTCACATATCAAATTGGATAATATAAGTATAATCAAAACAAAATCCAAGCCATGCCCTTGGCTGGGCCAGGACATTTATAGAACACAGGACAGGGAGGCATATCCCATCTTCCAGTACAACAGGATCCCCACAACATCTTGGGCTCCTATCTTAGCTGCTTCCTATCTTTCTTTCCTCAGAATGATCCTCATCAATTACATCCAACTGAATTCAGGAGACATTGACCCAAGCCTGCTATGTACACATCAGTCGGTCAACAAGAGTCCATCAAGCACCGACTATGTGCCAGGTATTATGCTAAGTGATGGAGATAGAATAAAAGACAGAGTTCCTGCTCTCAAGAAACTCAAAGTTTTATGGGGGAGGCAATAAACAAACAACTAGGTGTAAACAAGTTATATAAAGGTTGTGATCATCACATAGGGAAGACATTCAGACTAAGTGCTGAAAAGGATCTTCTATAAAATGTGGGATTTTAGCAGACACTTGAAGGAAGCCAGGAAAATAGGAAGGTAGAGATGAAATAGAAAGGCATTCCAGACAACTGGAGACAGCCAGTAAAGATGGCCGAGTCTGGAGATGGAGGGCAAGTCAGTGTCATTGTATGTAAAGTATGCAGAAGAGAATAAAGCATAAGACTGGAAAGGTAGAAGGGACAAGTGGCAGGTTATGAAGGGCTTTAAAAGCTGGAGAGGATTGATGTTTGATTCTAAAGGCAATAGGGAGCTATTGGATTTTATTGAGTAGATGGATGACATGGTCAAATTTGCACTTTAGAAATATCAACTTGACAATTGAATGGAAGATGAAATGGAGTATGGAGACTGAGGCTGACAGACAAACGCACACCCCAGAAGCTATTGAAATAGTCCATACATCAGATGATGAGGGCCTCTACCATGGTAAAGGTAGTGTCTGATAAGAGAAGGAAGCATGTTGGGGAGATGTTGCAAAGGTGAAAACAACAAGCTTTGGCATCATATTGAATACAGGGGTTAAGAGATAGTGAGAAATCCAGCATGATACCTGGATGAAAGCCTGAGGGACTGAGAGGATGGTGTTGCCTTCTATGGTAATAGAGAAAGTTAAGGGGATGAGGGTTTAGGGGAAAGGATAATGATTTCAATTCTGGACATGTTTAGATCAAGATGTCTATAAAATATCCAGTTCCAGATGTTTCAAAGACAATTGGAGATATGAGACCAATGGTCAGAAGACAGATTAGGGTTGAATCTGAGAGTCATCTGCAGAATAAGCTGGGCCTCTGCCAGGTCTGAGAGAAAGACAGAGGTGAATGACACCTTGGAAAGAGCATCCTGTATTGGCATCTCAGAGGTTCTGGGTTAGGATCCCAATTCTGTCATGACCTAACTCCAGGTAAGACCTAGCCTCTGTCTGGTCCTTGCTTTTCTCTTCTGCAATATGAGGGATTAGATTAGATGATGGTCACACTCCCACCTGGAAGGTTCTGGTCCTTTCCAGGTTCCCAGGGGCCCTGGGTTCCTCCTGGGGGAGAGGAGAAGGTCTGTGTTCTAAAAGACCAGAATCCCCACCCTATGATGCTCTCCAGGACTGTGATAGAGCCCCAAGCAAATGAAAAGGTAGTGTAGAGCCAAGCCAAGGTCAGCGGTCCAACACAACTTTAGCAGAGGCCTTCAGTATTGATGAGAGAGAGGATGACAAATGGACCTGAGATCTGCTCAAGGTCAAGACCTTTGAGACTTTGAGAATTCAGGCAGAATATGTAGCCAAGCCTGCTTCTTCATTCCTTCCATACAAGTATTAAGAGTTGAACAGAAAGGAACCCTACTGCCTCCAACCTCCAAGAGGCACTCTCAGATTGTGGAGCCCTGGAGAAGGCCATGCAAGAACCCACATGAATTTTTTCTTCTGCCCTCCAGGTCAGGCCTCTCCTTCTCCTGCAGTATAGTTATCGCTGGTCCCCAAGGACTCCACAGGCAGAAATGGGTGAGGAAAGAATGCCCTCAGCTCCAGAGGAAACCTGCTGGTATCTCTCCCAGAGTCCCCTGCAGGGCTCTGCACACAGTTAGTGTTTAATAGATGTTTGCCCTTTGAACAGGGAAATTATCAAAGAAGATTTTTTTCTCTCTGCATTCTAGCTGTCCAATTAGAGGACCAAAGACAACTGAGGGGACTGATGAGGTAGGTGTGAGTAGCAAAGTTGAAGCAATCTCCATAATGACGAGTTCCCTGGGGATGAGTTTATCAAAAGGAATTTAAATTTTAAATTACATTTTTATCAAAAAGAATGTAAAAGAAAAAGGGAAATAAAAATCTTTTTTAAAATGTATATAATCGAGTAAGACAACTTCTCACACCCACCACATCCACCGCCCTTCCAAATGAATGTCTTACTCTGCACATCCACTCCATCATCCCTCCACCAGGAAGTGGGCAGACTGCTTCCTCTTGAGTTTTCTAGAATGAGAGAATGAGCCTTGATTGGTCAGAGTTGTAACAATGTACAAAGATGATTGTTGTTTACAGTTGTTATTGTATCAATTAAACTTGTTTCTACTCTTTTCACTCTTTGTGACTTTATAAAAGTCCTCCCAGGTTTCTCTGAAATCACCTCTTCCACCATTTCTTGTAGCACTCTATCACATTCAGAGATCATATTTTGTTCCATCATTCCCCAACTGATGAGTAACCCCTCGGTTTCTAGCTATTTTGACACCACTTAAAGAGCTTTTCTGACACCTTTTCTTTTTTTCTTTGATATCTTTGGAGTTCAAGTCTAATAGTGGTGTTACTGTATCAAAAGGTATGCACAGTTTAGTGATTCTAGGGGACATGGATTTTAAAGTGCTTTATAACAGAGCCAACCCTCCCTACTTTCCAGTCTTCTTACATCTTACACACACACACACTCCATACTCTGTGATACAGTGGCACCATCCTCTCAAGTATTCCTTCCAAAAGATACTCAGTCAACTCAAGGAATTTTCATTGACTGTACCCTATGCCTGGAATTTTCCATGCATCCTAGTTCCACCTCCATGCATCTCTAGTTCATTTCAAGTCTCAGCTAAAATCCCACCTTCCTAGGAGCAAATATGGTGGAGTAAACTATAAGTACTCTCACCCTCCCCTTGTTGACCTTGAAAAATCTAAAGAATACTGCCCCAGAAAAATCCTGGAATAGTGGAGTCAGCTAAAGGGATAAACAATCTTTCAACTTGGAAGACTAGGGAGATTGTCAAGGAGAGTCCCTCTTGCTATGGCTGAAGGGGACCAGTGAAGGACCTGAGCTGCCCCAGACAACCCCACCTCAGCAAATCATGAGAAGATCCTGAGCCCCAGGGTCGTAGAGCCCATAAACACCAACACCAGGACCCCAGGCATGCCTCAACACAGCCAGGGAAATTGGACAGACACCAGGACAGAAGGGGGTTCACTGACCTTTAAACCTGCCTTGCTCTAGCTCAGGGGAGGAGACCTCTTGTGGCCAAAGCACCCCTCCAAAGCTCCACAGAGAGCTTCAGGGTAACCCTGGGGAAACTCAGAAAGACTTCATCTGGCCTCAGCCTTGACACACACCAGCCAGCTCAGTACCAGGTAACCTGCAGCATTCTAGCTTCTAGCTGAAAGAACCAAAGGCCACAACACACAAAGATTCAAGTTCTCAGCACAAGAGAAGTGGAACAGAACCCTCTGTGCCCCAGAATCAGATATGCACTTTTAAAACCAGGAAAAAGGCAATCATCATGAGCAAGAAGCAAACCAGAAAAGCAAAGACCATAGAATCTTACTATGGGGACAAAGACCAAAATACAAATTGAGAAGAGGATGTCATTGAGACTGTACTCAAATCTGAAATTTCAAAAGGGAATATGAACTGATCTCAAGCCCAAAGAGCATTCTTGGAAGAGCTCAAGAAGGATGTTAAAAGCCAATAAGAGAGGTAGAAGAAAAATTGACCAATGGTTTTAAAAACATGAAAAAAGCATTGACTGAAGAATTAAAAAGGAAAATTGGGCAAATTGATAAGGAGATACAAAACCTAACTGGAGAAAATAACCTTCTAAGAGGAACAATTGGACAAATGGAAAAGGAGGTGAAAAAGTTAACTTAAGAAAATAATTTATTAAAAATCAGAATTGGGCAAATGGAAGCTAATTACTTGATTAGACATCAAGAACTCGTTAAAATAAAATCCAAAGAACGAAAAAAAATTTTAAAAATGTAAAATATCTCACTGGAAAAACAACTGACCTGGAAAATAGTTCCAGAGAGAAAATCTAAGAATTGTTGGTCTACCAAAAAGTCATGATGAAAAAAAGAGTCTGGACAATATCTTCCAAGAAATCATCAAGGAAAAGTGCGCTGAGGTCCTAGATCCAGAGAGCAAAATAGTCATTAAAAGAATCCACCAATCACCTCCTAAAAGAGATTCCAAATTGAAAATGTCAAAGAATATTGTTACCAAATTCCAAAAGTATTAAGTTGAGGAGAAAATACTACAAGCAGCCAGAAAGAAACAATTTAAATATTGAGGAACCACAGTCATGATCACATAAGATCTTTCAGCTTCTACATTAAAAGATCTAAGGGATTGGAATACGATATTCCTTAAGGCAAAGGAGCTTGGACTACAACCAAGGATCAATTACCCAGCAAAACTGAGCATATTATTTCAGAAAAGGAGATGGACATTCAGTGAAATAAGGGATTTCTAGACTCTAATGAAAAGGTCAGAGCTCAAAACAAAATTTGATCTTCAAATACAAGACTCAATAGATGCATAAAAGAGTAAATGGGGGAAAGAAAAAACTTGTTATTCAACATGGGCAAACTGTTATCATCACTATATGTGAGGATGATACTTGTTAATCTTGAGAACTGTATGTTTATTATGACATATAAAGGGATATACATAGAGGGAGTGGGTATAAATTAACTGATATGATGGTAAAAAAAAAAACATGATTAAAAGGTGTAAAGAGATTGTAATGGGGGAAGACAAAAGGAGGAGACAGGAAGAGATAAATTACATCACAGGAAGGGGTACAAAAATATATAATAGCAGAGGGAAAAAGAGGAGGTAGATGATTATTGTTTGAGATTTACTCTCATCTGCTTTGGTTCAAGGAGGGAACAATATATTCAGTTAAGTATAGAAATTTAACTTGCCCTAGCGGCTGTAGGTGGGGAAAGGGGAAAGAAAAGGGAAGTGAGGTTTAAAAGGAGGGAAGAAGTAGAAAGGGAAAGGGGGAACAAAAGGGAGGGGGGCTGATAGAAGGGAGGAAAGAATGAGGGAGACAGTGGTCAACAATAAAACTTTTGTGGAGGGGAAGGGAGAAGTGAGGAATAAAAGCATAAATGGAAGGAAATAAGATGTAAAGACACAGATAGTAATCATAATTGTGAACGTGAATTTGATGAACTCTTCTATAAAACAGAGGTGGATAGCAGAATGGATTAAAACCATAATCCCACAGTATGTTGTTTACAAGAAACACATTTGAAACAGAGGGATACACACAGGGTAAAGGTAAAAGGTTGGAGCAGAACATATTATACTTCAGCTGATGTAAAACAAGGGGGAGTAGCAATCCTAATCTCTGACAAAGCAAAAGAAGAAATAGATCTAATCAAAAGAGATAAGAAAGGAAACTATGTCCTGTTATAAGGCACCATAAACAGCAAAGTAATGTCATTACTAAATGTATATACACCAAGTGGTATAGTATCCAGATTCTTAGAGGAGAAGTTAAGAGAGTTACAGGAAGAAATAGACAGCAAAACTATACTAGTGGGGAGCCTCAACATTCCCCTCTCTGAACTTGATAAATCTAACCTCAAAATAAACAAAAAAAAAAAGGTAAAGAGGTGAATAGAACTCTGGATAAGGTATACATGACAGATCTCCAGACTAAATTGAATGGGGAAAGAAAGGAGTATACCTTTTTCTCAGCAGTACATGGGACATACACAAAAATTGACTATGTACTAGGGCATAAAACTTTCACAATCTGGTGCAGAAAGGCAGAGTTAGTCAGTGCATCCTTTTCAGATCATAATGCAATAAAAATTATATGTAATAAAGGAACATGGATAGACCCAAAATTAATTGGAAAATAAATAATCTAATCCTAAAGAACGTATGGGTTAAACAATAAATCACAAAGACAATCAATAACTTCATTTAAGAGAATGTCCCTCAGGGGAATGACAATAATGAGATAACCTACCAAAACTTATGGGATGCTGCAAAAGCAGTTCTTAGCAGAACTTTTATATCATTGAACGCCTAAATGAATAAAATAGAGAAAGAGGAGATCAATGAATTAGGGCATGCAACTGAAAAAGCTAGAAAAAGAACAAATTGAAAATCCCCAAATAAATACCAAATTACAAATACTGAAAACCAAAGAAGATATTAATAAAATTGAGATTAAGAAAACTATTGAAGTAATAAATAAAATGAAGAGTTGGTTTTATGGAAAAACCAATAAAATTGATAAACCTTTCATCAATTTGATTTTAAAAAAAGAAAGAAACCTAAATTACCAATATCAAAAATGAAAAGGGAAAACTCACTTCCAATAAGGAGGAAATTAAAACAATAATTAAAAATTACTTTGCCCAACAGTATGCCCATAAATTTGACAATCTAAGTGAAATGGATATATATTTTAAAATATATATACAAATTGCCCAGATTAAAAGAAGAGGAAATAAAATAAATAACTCCATCTCAGAAAAAGAAATTGAATAAGCCATCAATGAACTCCCTTGGAAAAAATCTCCAGGGCCAGATGTATTTACAAGTGAATTCTATCAAACATTTAAAGAACAGTTAATTCCAGTACTATATAGACTGTTTGGGAAAATGGGTGAAGAAGTCCTATCAAACTCTCTTTATGACATAAATATGGTTCTGATACCTAAACCGGGAAAAGTCAAAACAGAGAAAGAAAATTATAGACCAATTTTCCTAACGAATATGGATGCAAAAATTTTAAATAAGATATTAGAAAAAAAGATCCAGCAACTTATCATGAGAATAATACAGTATAATTAGTAGGATTTATACCAGGAATGCAGGACTGTTTCAATATTAGGAAAACTATCAGCATTATTGATCATATCAACAACAAAACTAATAGAAACTATATGATTGTCTGAATAGATGCAGAAAAAGCTTTGACAAAATACACCACCTGTTCTTAGTGAAAACACTGGTGAGCATAGGAATAAATGGAACCTTCCTCAAAATAATAAGTAATATCTCCCGAAAACCATCAGCAAGCATTATCTGTAATAGGGACAAGCTTTAACAATAAGAGAAGAAAAAGAAATTGAAGGAATTAGATGAGGCAAAGAAGAAACCAAGTTATCACTCTTCACAGACAATATGATAAAATACGTAGAAAATCAAGTAAAAAACAACTTGAAATAATAAACAACTTTGCAAAGTTGCAGGTTACAAATCACTTGTATTTCTATATATTACTAACAAAACCTAATAGCAAGAAACAGAAAGAGAAACCCCATTTAAAGTTATAGTAGACATGATAAAATATTTGGGAGTCTACCTGCCAAAACAAATCAAGGGACTATATGAACACAATTACAAAACATTTTTCGCTCAGATAAAGTCAGATCTAAGTAACTAAAAAAACATCAGTTGCTCATGGGGAAGCCGAGCTAATATAATAAAAATGAAAATTCTACCTAAATTAATTTACTTATTCAGTTCCACACCAATCAAACCACCAGAAAATTATTTTATAGATCTAGTAAAAACAATATCAAAATCCATCTGGAAGAACAAAAGATCCAGAATATGAAGGAAATTAATGGAAAGGAATGCTAGGGAAGATGGCCTACCCATACTAGATCTCAAATTGTATGATAAAGCAGCAATCATCAAAACCGCCTGGTACTGGCTAAGAAATAGAGGGATAGATCAGTGGAATATGTTTGGTACTCAAGATACAGCAGTCAATAAATATAGCAGTCTACTGTTTGATAAACCCAAGGACCCCAGTTTCTAGGAGAAGAACTCACTGTTTGACAAAAACTGCTGGGAAAACTGGATAACAATGTGGCAGAAACTGGGCATAGACCAGTGCCTGCCACCATATACAAGAATAAAATCCAAATGTATACACAATCTAGGCATAAAAGCTAATACTATAAACAAATTGGGGGAGCAAGGGATAGAGTATTTGCTAGATCTATGGAGAATGGAGAAATTTATGACCAAACAAGGGATGGAGAACATTATGAAGTTCAAAATGGATAATTTTGATTACATTAAATTGAAAAGTTTTGCACAAACAAACCCAATGTAACCAAGTTTTGCATGGAAGCAGAAAACTGGGAAAGAATTTTTACATCTAGTATCTGTGATAAAGGCCTCATTTCTAAAATACATAGCAAACTGAGTAAAATGTACAAGAATACAAGTCATTCCCCAATGATAAATAGTCAAAGGATATGAACAGTTTTCAGAGGAAGAAGTTAAAGCTATCTATAGTCCTGTGAAAAAATGCTGTAAATCATTGATTAAAGAGATGCAAATCAACTCTCAGGTAACACACCACACCTATCAGATTATCGGCTAACATGACAAAAGGGGAAGATGATAAATGTTGGAGAAGATGTGGGAGAGCTGGAACACTAATTCATTGTTGGTGGAGCTGTGAGCTGATGCAACCATTCCGGAGACCAATTTAGAACTATGCCCAAAGGGCTACAAAAATGTGCATACCCTTTGACCCAGCAATATCACTTCTAGGGCTGTATCCCAATGAGATCATAATAATGGGAAAAGGTCCCATATGTACAAAAGTATTTATAGCAGCTCTCTTTGTGGTGGCCAAGAACTGGAAATCAAGGGGATGCCCATCAATTAAGGAATGACTGAAAAAGTAGTGGTATATGAATGTAATGGAATACTAATTTGCTATAAGAAATGACAAATAGTTGGACTTCAGAAAAATCTGGAAAGACTTATATGAGGTGATAATGAATGAAATTAGCAGAACCAGGAAAACTTTGTACACAGTAACAGCCACAGTGTGCAAGGACTATTTCTGATAACCTTAGCCCTTCACAGCAATACAGGGACCTAAAACATTCCCAAAGGACTCTTGAGGCAAAATGTCCTCCACATTCAGAGAAAGAACAAGGGAATTGGAATGCAGAATGAAGCAGAGTATTTTCACTTGTGTTACATTTTGGTTTGGTTGAGTTTTTCTCATGATTTCTCCCATTCTTTTTAATTCTCCTGTGCAACCTGACTAGTGGGAAAATGTGTTTAGTAAGAATGCATATGTAGAACCCATATAAGATTTCATGCCATCTGAGAGGAAGGGTAAGAAATTTTTAAATTTATGGAAGTGATTATTGAAAACTGAAAACAAATAAATTAATTATCTTTCTGAAAAGTAAAATAAAATCATATCTTCCACAAGAAACCTTTCCCAGTCTTTCTTAATTTCAGTGCCTTCCCTCTGAGATTACCTTCAATTTATCTGGTCTGTATCTTGTTTGTATATAGTTGATTTTCGTGCTATCTCTCACATTAGACTTTTAGCTTCAAAGGGCCAAGGTTTCCCACTGTATTCTGGGTCGTTGTCAGTCATCCTGACCTATGCCTTGCCACTTAACTCCAAAGGGGCAGATGACTTTGCACAGCTCTGCCTCAGTTAACGTCATGCTCCTGAAGTCATTGTCTTCCAAAATGAAGGACCAACAACACTCACATTAGAACATGAGCTCATTAACAGCAGGAGCTGTGTTTACCTTGTTTTTTTGATTTTCCAGATCTTAGCATGGTTCCTGGTGCAAGCTGGTGCTATTAATTGATTATTGACTTTTTTAGAGTGGCTGGACCTGTTTACAGCTCCACCAATAGGACATTAATGTGGCTGTTTTTCCCCAGTCCCTCCAGCATTTGTTATTTACCTTTTTGGTCATCGTTGCTAAAGTAATGAGTGTTGGACAGAATGTGAGAATTGCATTCATTTAGATTTCCCTAATTATCAGTGATTTGGAAAACCCATGTTTCCAGAAAACCCCCAGCTAGAAACAGTGGCTACCTCCATTTTGTTAACTCTAGCCCTTTCTATTGGTCTAGCCCTCCTATCACAGTGCACATCAAGCTAGACATAACTGTTAGTCTGAACTCATTTCCTATTGTCATGGTTTCAGCAATCAATCAAGCCACTGCCTGATGTAAATTTGGGAAAGGCTACAGAGAGGATTGTGGGTTTGGAAATGTAGGTCTAAAGAGGAACAAAAGAAGGAAGTAGGCTAAAGAGGGAACAATGATCTTCCAACACTAGGCTTAGACCTATTAGATTATGAACTAGGCTCCTAGGTGGTTCAGTAAACAGAATGTGGATCCTGGAGTCAGGAAAACCTGAATTCAAATCTGGCCTTGGACTTACTAGCTGCATGACCTTGGACGAGTCACTTAATCTCTGCCTTGGTTTCAATATCTGTAAAATGGGGCTGATAATAGCACCCACTTTCCAGGATCAAATAAGATAATATTTATAAAGCTCTTATCACAATGGTTGGCACGTAATAAGTAATAAAATGCTGGCTGTTATTATTATTAACAGGACTGACATCCATCATTGGATTACTCAAAGGACCAAGCCCATTAAGGAAGGTCCTGAGGAAATAATCCTGTTATTGTGCTCAAAAGTTCTTACTTTAATTTAGTGTTATTCAACAAACATTATGTACATTACAAATGGGAAAAGCTTAAGCTTCTTACCCTCGAGAATTTTAAATTCTACACTTATTCCTTTCTCTCTGTTCCGAAGGCAAGAAAAACACCAGAGAAGGCTCCCATCATCATTTGCATGGGCTATTGCCAGAATTTACAGCTGAGTCTTCCCACACTTTCCCTCACTTCACCATTACCATCCTTCAAGAATAATCATTCTTATGGACAGAGCTGGTCTTATCTACCCTAATGACCAACAAAGGTCTCCCAAACCTAGTATCTAAAGCTCAACCAAACAAGCTTTCTGGTTTTATCTCACACTGGTTCCTCTTGGCACACTTTACATTCTATTCAATATAGATGTGGTCTGTCCTTTGAGCTGGAAGTAGACCATGACATCAGGGATGTGATGCCATGACATACAAATGAAATTGATTTAAGTGAGATGGGACTGTGCAAAATCACCAGCCTCACTTACTCTGGTTCCAGTGGAGAGATATAGATCAACACGATTGGAGGTGACCCTGGATGCAGTGGGAGACCATGACCTTTTTAAGTTAATGCCTTTATCAAGTCTCAGTTGACTAAGGCAATGCCCCATCAATGATTAAAGCTAAGAAAACAGAGAATGGCCTCTTTTACCTAGTCAAGAAAAATCAATCTGGAAGGGGAAGACTCTCAGGGTTTCTGGCCAAAACAGAAACAACTGCTATTTACAATCATTGTGAGTCAATAAGGGCCCAAATAACGATCAGTGGGGCTTGGCCTGGGACCTATTGTCAATGAGGGTCAATCTGAATGACTGTCCCTCCAGCATGGCAGATGCTTTCCTCTATCTACTTCTTTAATAATTGTTTGTTTTTTCCCTCATGACTTGAGTAAATACTATCTTTTCCTTCTCCAAATGAAGTCAAGCCCCAATGAAAAGCCATCTTCTTCATAAACTCATCTATCATGTCTTCCATGGGTAGCGATTTTTCCTCCTTAGATGATGTCACATAGAAAAACTTCTCAGGCATAAGATAGAGCTTCCTCATGATCATTTTTTCCATTTGCCATGATATCCACTTTTTAGTCTATACTTTCTCACTCTCCTAAGTATCAGTTGCACTTATCTGATTCCTTTCCTCCTGAGGCAGGATGAGTGGCTTCTCTAAGTACCAAATCCCTGCAGCTAAAATCATTATAAGCTTCCCATCTCCCACTGTAGAAAACCTCTCCTCCACCTAAAAGCATTGTTCAGTCAGATTCCGTTTCACCATTGAATCAAGATTCCCCTCTTCTCCTCCTTGTTTGAATTCCTCCTTTTGCCTCCTCACTTATTCTTCTGCGACTCCTAATCTTCTGAGAGAATCTAGAAGTGACTCTTCCTTCAGGTTTGGCTTTTAATTGATTAAGGTACACCGCATATTCTCACCTATTTTCTTCCTCCCCTTCCCCTTTGTTCACCCCCCCCCCATTCTATCATTTATTCTCACCACAATGATTTCCTTTTGGACTGGCTGGGCTTTAGTACACTAAGTTTCAGCCTTGTTTCTTCATCAACACTTCTATTTGACTTTCGCTTTCACCCTTGTCTCCTTTTAATATTCTTTCTGTTGTCATTTTGTTGTTGTAATTGTCCTTAACTCCTGTGTTTCTTTACCTTTCTTGTATTTCTATTGTCTAGGGTATTTGAAAAACACATAGTTTGTTCAGGTCTGGTTTTCTTTGCAGGAGTGCTTCAAAACCTCTTCATTATTGAACATACATCTTTTTCCCTTAACGGTTCGATTCAGGTTTACCTGCGAGGTCATGTATGGTTGCATCTTGAGTTCCTTTGCTGTTTAGAACAGTCAGAGAGTCAATAAATATTTTTAAACACCTACTATGTTCCAGGCACTGTGGTAAGCACTGAGAATACAAAGACACAAAAACCAATGCTCAGCCTGATGGGGAAGAGAACTTGTGAAAATCTGATTGTTGTCCCTTGTCTTTGAAGAGGACCAAAGTGACATCACTATTGTAAAGTGAAATTTCAGTGTGTCCAACAGTGGCTGATCAGACCAATATGAGTTTGGAATGCTCTACCACAGGTGGGCACAAATAGTCCATGTGAATATTTGGGGTGGATATCCCAAATTTGTGCATCCTGTGTTTACTTTGTACTGTCTCAATTCTGCTTTGCTCAAAGACCACAGCACCTTTTCTTATGTGAGCACGACATGCTGAGTGGTCCTGTGCCAGTGTCTCCCATGCTGCACAGTCAAATCCAAAGTTCTTGAGAGAGACGTTGAGAGTATCCTGGTATCGTTTCTTCTGATCACCATGTGATTACCTGCCCCATACGAGTTCTCCATAAAATAATTTTTTTGGCAAGCATACATTTTGCATTCGAACAACATGGCCAGCCCATCAGGGTTGCACTCTCTGAAGCATAGTTTGAATACTTGGCAGTTCAGCTCAAGCAAGGACTTCAGTGTCTGCTACCTTATCCTGTCAGGTGATCCTCAGAATCTTTCTAAGAGTTCAAATGGAAGCGATTCAGTTTCCTGGCATGGCACTGGTAGACTGTACGTGTTTCACAAGCATATAACAATGAGGTCAGCACAACGGCTCTGTAAATCTTCAGTTTGGTAGTCAGTCTAATACCTCTTCTCTCCCAGACCTTTCTTTGGAACCTCCAAAACACTGAGATAGTTCTGGCAATGCATCAACTTCATTGTCAATGTGTACATCCCTGGAAAGTACACTATCAAGGTAAGTGAACTTATCCACAGTATTCAAAATGTCTCCATTTGTTCTAACCAATGGTTCCATATATGGATGGTGTGGTGGTGGCTGATGGAGTACCTGTGTTTTTTTGGTGTTATTAGGCCAAAATTAGCACAAGCAGCAGAGAACTGATCCATACTTTGTTGCATCTCAGCTTCAGAGCATTGAGTGCACAATCATTTGCAAACAGAAAATCATGCACCAACACTCTCTCCACTTTGGTCTTGGCTTGTAATCTTTTCAAATTGCAGAACTTACCATCAGTATGGTAGTTGACCTTGATGCCGTGTTCATCCTCACTGAAAGCATTTGTCAACATGGTTGAAAACATCATGCTAAAAAGCATAGAAGCAAGCTCACAGCTCTGTTTCACTCCACTGGTGACTGGGAAGGTACAAGAGCATTGTCCATTATTCAGAACCAGGGCAAACATGCCATCATGAAATTGACATACAGTGCTGATGAACTTCTCCAGGCAATTAAGTTTTGACATAATTTTCCATAAACCTCACGAATAACAATGTCAAAGACCTTGATCAAATCCACAAATGTTGTATACAGACCTCTGTTCGGCCCCTGGCATTTGTCCTGAAGTTGTCAGGCAGCAAACACCATATCAACTGTTCCTTGGTCCTTTCTGAAGTCACACCAGTTCTCAGGTATATGCCCATCTTACAGGCAAAGGATCAGTCTATTAAGGAAGACTCTAGCAAGAATTTTACCAGCAATGACTAAGAGAGTGATCCCCCTGTGATTGTCACAGGACAACCTATTCCCTTTACCCTTATAGAGATGGACAATGGAGGCATCCTTGAATTGCTGGGGGATAACCTCCTCTTTGCCATATAACCTGGAAAATTTCAGTCAGCTTTTGTATGAGCAATGGTCCCCATACCTTGTAAATCTCAGCTGGAATATAATCAGTACCAGGTGCTTTGCCACATGAAAGGAGCCTAATGGCCCTCAAAACCTCTTCTTCAGTTGAACATTCAGCTAAGGAGAGATTGACTTCAACCTGGTCTATGGCCTCAGCATTGATTGATGATGGTCTGTTGAGAATACTATGGAAGTGTTCAGCCCATCTCTCTAGGATCATGTCCTTATCACTAATCAATGTGGCTCCATCAGCACTGAGCAGTTGTGATGCACCATAGGTTTTTGGTCCATAAATAGCCTTCAGAGAATCATAAAAGCACTTTGGATTGTTACTATCAGCATAAAACTGAATTTCATCTGCCTTCTTATTGAGCCAGGAATCCTGAATCTCTCTAAGCTTTGCTTGTACTTTGCTTTTGATGGATGAACTATCTTGCTGGTAAATCCTGTGGAGTTCACATTTTTCATTTAGCAGCTTCTGAATTTCTCCATCATTTTCATCAAACCAGTCTTGGTGTTTGTGAGTGTTCTGGCCAAGATGAGCAAATGCAGTGCTGTACACCAAATCTCTGAGAGTTGCCCACTCCTTCTCTGATTCACTGTTGCCAACTGTGCTGGTTCAACTTCCAAGTCAGCAGCAAACTCTTCATACTCAGAGGAGAGCTCTAATTTGTTGACATTAATTCTTCTGGTAGTCATTTTGCCTTTTGGTGAATGCAAATATTTAGCTTAGAGCATTAGAATTATATTTATATTTAGTTATATGTAGAATAACTAGGCACAGCCAAACTATATACAGTGTAAAAGGGAGTAAATCAACAGAGACAAGACACTTGAATGACGAGAAATTGGAAAAAGCTTTCTGTAGAAGGTGAGAATTTAGCTGAGGCTTGAAGGAATCTAGGAAGCAGAGATAAGAAGGAAAAACATTCCATCCAGGGAAAATATCTGGAGTCAAGAGACGGAGTATTTTGTTCAAGAAACACTGAGGAGGTTTGTAGTTCGGTGTAAAGTATAAGAATACTCGAAATTTGTGGGGAGTGGAAGAGGACTTTGAATACCAAATGGAGGATTTTATATTTGCTCCTGGAAGTGATGGGGAGCCACTTGAGTTTATTGAATAGGGAGGTGAAATGGCTAGACCTGCGTTTTAGGAAGATCCACTACAATAAAGAATCAAGTCAATCCAATAAACATTTATTAATGCCTAGGATGTGTCAGGCATTTTGCTAAATACAATTAATAAAATATAATTGGGATACGATTAAGAAAAAAGTCAGTCCCTGCCCTCCACAAGCTTATAACCTAAAAGACAAGGCTGGGGGGACAGAGCCAAGATGGCAGAGTAGAAAGATGCACATACACATAGCTCCGAACCCACAACACATAGAACGGCTACAAGGAAGTAACTCATGGCGAATTCTGCACCCAGAGGCCACGGAACATTGGAGCGAGGGAGATTTCTGTTACGGAGAGACCTGCAAACCTCTCGCGGGGGGCCCTTCACGCTGCGGACCGAGAGAAACAGATCCGACCAGGATTCAGGGACGGGATCACCCGCACAAGTACCTCCACCCACAGGTGACGGGGGTTGGTGAGAGAGTCTCTTTGGCGGGTCGAGAGGGGAGTGGGGTGCCCCCATAATTCAGGCCCCCCTGGGAGGCAGAAGCTGAGAGGCGGCTGCAGACAGGGGCTCCCCAAGCGGGCGGGAGCCTGAACCCATTGTGGAAGGTCTGTGCATAAACCCCCTGAGGGAACTGAGCCTGAGAGGCGGCCCTGCCCTGACCTGACCACCTGAACTTAATCTAACACTGAATAGCAGCCCTGCCCCCACCAAAAGCCCTAAGGCTGGAAGCAGCATTTGAATCTCAGTCCCCAAACACTGGCTGAGAGGATCAGGAGGTGAGGTGGGTGTGAGGAGAATATTCAGAGGTCAAGTCACTGGCTGGGAAAATGCCCAGAAAAGGGAAAAGAAATAAGACAATAGAAGGTTACTTTCTTGGAGAACAGACATTTCCTCCCTTCCTTTCTGATGAGGAAGAACGATGCTTACCATCAGGCAAAGACACAGAAATCAAGGCTTCTGTGTCCCAGCCCACCCAATGGGCTCAGGCCATGGAAGAGCTCAAAAAAGAATTTTGAAAATCAAGTTAGAGAGGTGGAGGAAAAACTGGGAAGAGAAATGAGAGAGATGAAAGAAAAGCATGAAAAGCAGATCAGCTCCCTGCTAAAGGAGAACCAAAAAAATATTGAAGAAATTAACACCTTGAAAACTAGCCTAACTCAATTGGCAAAAGAGGTTCAAAAAGCCAATGGGGAGAAGAATGCTTTCAAAAGCAGAATTAGCCAAATGGAAAAGGAAATTCAAAAGCTCACTGAAGAAAATAGTTCTTTCAAAATTAAAATGGCACAGATGGAGGCTAATGACTTTATGAGAAAGCAAGATATCACAGAACAAAGAGAGAAGAATGGAAAAATGGAAGATAATGTGAAATATCTCATTGGAAAAACAACAGACCTGGAAAATAGATCCAGGAGAGACAATTTAAAAATTATGGGACTACCTGAAAGCCATGATCAAAAGAAGAGCCTAGACATCATCTTTCATGAAATTATCAAGGAAAACTGCCCTGAGCTTCTAGAACCAGAGGGCAAAATAAATATTCAAGGAATCCACAGAACACTGCATGAAAGAGATCCAAAAAGAGAAACTCCTAGGAACATTGTCGCCAAATTCCAGAGTTCCCAGGTCAAGGAGAAAATATTGCAAGCAGCTAGAAAGAAACAATTCAAGTATTGTGGAAATACAATCAGGATAACACAAGATCTAGCAGCCTCTACATTAAGGAATTGAAGGGCATGGAATAGGATATTCCAGAAGTCAAAGGAACTAGGACCAAAACCAAGAATCACCTACCCAGCAAAACTGAGTATAATACTTCAGGGGAAAAATTGGTCTTTCAATGAAATAGAGGATTTTCAAATTTTCTTGATGAAAAGACCAGAGCTGAAAAGAAAATTTGACTTTCAAACACAAGAATGAAGAGAACCATGAAAAGGTGAACAGCAAAGAGAAGTCATAAGGGACTTACTAAAGCTGAACTGTTTACATTCCTACATGGAAAGACAATATTTGTAACTCTTGAAACATTTCAGTATCTGGGTACTGGGTGGGATTACACACACACACATATACACACGCACACATACATAGAGACAGAGTGCACAGAGTGAATTGAAGAGGATGGGATCATATCTTTAAAAAAATGATATCAAGCAGTGAGAGAGAAATATATTGGGAGGAGAAAGGGAGAAATTGAATGGGGCAAATTATCTCTCATAAAAGAGGCAAGCAAAAGACTCATTAGTGGAGGGATAAAGAGGGGAGGTGAGAGAAAAACATGAAGTCTACTCTCATCATATTCCACTAAAGGAAAGAATAAAATGCACACTCATTTTGGTAGGAAAACCTATCTCACAATACAGGAAAGTGGGGGATAAGGGGACAAGCAGGGTGGGGGGGATGATAGAAGGGAGGGCATGGGGAGGAGAGTGCAATTCGAGGTTGACACTCATGGGGAGGGATAGGATTAAAAGAGAATAGAAGTAATGGGGGACAGGATAGGATGGAGGGAAATATAGTTAGTCCTATACAACACAACTATTATGGAAGTCATTTGCAAAACTACACAGATTTGGCCTATATTGAATTGCTTGCTTTCCAAAGGAAAGGGGTGGAGAGGGAGGGAGGTAAAGAAGGTGGAACTCAAAGTGTTAGGATCAACTGTTGAGTAATGTTCTTGCCACTAGGAAATAAGAAATACAGGTAAAGAGGTATAGAAAGCTATCTGGCCCTACAGGACAAAAGAGAAGACGGAGACAAGGGCAGAGAGGGGTGATAGAAGAGAGAGCAGATTGGTCATAGGGGCAATTAAAATGCTTGGTTTTGGGGGGGGGGAGGGGATAAAAGAGGAGAAAGTTTGTAACCAAAAATTTGGTGAAAATGAATGTTAAAAGTTAAATAAATAAATTTAATTTAAAAAAAATACAAGGCTACACACAAAAGTCAACAGGAAAGAAGAGGTGGGGAGGAAGACAGGAAGAGTGTGCTCACAAAGGGGCATCTTGTTACATGGAGCTGAAATCAGGCACGGCAACAAATGCCAAGTGGAATGATCCAAAAAGTTCAGTTCCTGTCATCTCTAAAGGAAGGCATTGTAAGGAGTTTAGTACTTTATCCTCAAGCCCTCCAAACAAAGAGAAGAGGAGAAAATGGAGGTAGGGTCAATGAAGACTTGAGTTAGAAGTGTGGTGTTGAGGTTAGAAGTGATGGGTTTATCTTGGCAAGGGCATCTTACTCCTTGAAGTTGAATCCAGGCAAGGAAGCAGATGCAAAGTAGAGGAGATCATTTTGACAACTGAGTGAAGGAAGAAATAGAGTAGGGGAAAGACTCGAGGAAGGGAAAACAATCATCAGGCTACTGAAATAATCCAAATGTAAATTGACAAAAGTCTACATCAGAGTAGTGGCAATATCTTAAAGAGAGTGTGGGGGCATATATGAGAGATACTGCAGTAGTGAAATTGACAGGTCTTGGTAAGAGATTGGATATTGGGAGTGACAGAGGGTGAGAACTCAAGCATGACCCCTAGGTTATGAGCATTAGTGAATCAGAGGATGGCAGTAATACAAAAGGCAGGAAGAGGAGAAGTTTTGGGGGAAAGTTAAGATGTTCAGTTTTTGCCATGTTGAATTTAAGATGTCTAGAGGACATTTCCAAAAGGCAGTTGGAGATGTGAGAATGGAGCTTGAGAAAGCAATTAGGACTGGATAAGTAGATTGGAGAGTCATCAGTACAGAGCTGATAATCAAATCAAAGGGAGCTGATGAGCTCACCAAATTAAATATGGTAGAAGGAGAAGTGGGGGCAGGATAGAACCCTATCAGAAACCCACAGACATGATCTGGATAAAGATCCAGCAAATGAGATTGAGAAGAAGGGAGGCTGAGACAGAGGTAAGAGAACCGGAAGGGAATCATGTCATTAAAACCTATAGAGAGCAGAAGATCAATGGGAAGGTGTTCAACAGTGTCAAATACTACACGTGACACCGTTCACTCCTGCAGTTTCTTGGGGGAGCATTGGTGTTTTGTGTTATTCACATTTCTTTTCTTTTCTATTTTAGTATCTTTTCCTCTTTCATTTGAAGAAATTTTGTTTGTTCTTGAAATTGTTAAATTGAACCATTTTGTGTCTTGAAGTTTGTATCATAAGTTTGAGATGATTTTTTGGGGGAGGGGGATGTTTTGTTTATTTATGTTCCTCGACACAATATATAAATCATTTTCATTGACACTTTGCTTTCTGTGTTCATATGTCAGAAGTTCTGAGGGGTTTTTGAATGATTATTTCTCACATTATAACTTTCAAGTTTTTTTGCATGTCGTGTTCTTCTGAGAAGTTTTAATTCTTGCATTGTCTCTTGGCATTCTTTCTCTTTTTAATTTAGTATTTTATTTTCCCACATTTACATGTAAAAGCAATTTTAATATTCGTTTTTAAAACTTTAAGTTCTAAATTCTCTCCCATCCTCCCTGCCTACCCTCCTCATTGAAAAGTCAAGCAATTCAGTATCGATTATATATGTGTAGTTATGCAAAACATATTCATAATAGTCATGTTGTGAAAGAAAACATAGACAAAAAAAACTCAAGAAAAATCTTTTTGTTAAAAAAAGGATGCATCAATCAGTATTTAGATACTGTCAGTCCTTTCCCTAGGTATGGATAGCGTTGTGCATCATAAGTCTTTCAGAGTTGTCTTGGATTGTTGTATTGCTGAGAAGAGATAAGTTATTCACAACTGATCACCTTAAAATATTGCTGTTACTTTGCACACAGTATATTTCACTTTGCATCAGCCCATACAAGTATTTTCAGGTTTTTTCTAAGAGTATCCTGCTCATCATTTCTTATAGTACCATAGTATTCCATTATAATCACATTCCACAATTTCTTTAGCTATTCCCCAATTGATGGACATACCCTCAATTTCTAATTCTTTGTCCCCAGAAAAGATCTGCTGTAAATACTTTTGTGCATATAGATCATTTTTCTTTTTTTGTTTTTTATCTCTTTTGGGATACAGACCTCATAGTTGTATTATTAGGTCAAAAGGTATGCATGGTTTTATAGCCCTTGGAGTATAGTTCCATATTGCTCTACTGAATGGTTGAATCGGTTCACAACTACACCAACACTGCATTAATTTCTCATTTTTCCCATATCCTATCCATCATTTGTCATTTACCTTTTCTGTCCTATTAGCCAATCTAATAGACATGAGGTAATACCTCACAATTGTTGTAATTTTCATTTTCCCAATCAATAGTGAGTTAGAGTATTTTTTTGCCTGACTATAGTTAGCTTTGATTACTTCATTTGAAAACTGATCATATCTTTTTATCACTTATCAATTAGGGAATGGTTCTTATTTTTATAAATTTGATGCAGTTCTCTATATGTCTGAGAAATGAGCCCTTTATCAGAAAAACTTGCTTCAAAATTTTCTTCACAGTTACTACTGCTAACTGTATTTCTTTCTGACCTATACCACCATTTATTCTGTCCCTCCTCAAAAATGTTTTGCTTCTGATTACCCCCTTCCCCATTCTGCCCTCCCTTCTTTTATCTCCTCTTCTCTTATCTCTTCCCCTCCTACTTTTCTGTAGAATAAGATAGATTTCTCTACCCAATTGAGGGTGTATTGCATTCCCTCTTTGAGCCAATTCTGATGAGAGTAAGGTTCACTTACTCCTCTTCATCTCCCCTCTCTTCTCCTCCACTGTAAAAGCTTTTTCTTACCTCTTTTATGTGAGACAACTCACCCCATTCTGCCTCTCCCTTTCTCCTTCCCCCAGTAAATTCCTCTCACCCCTTAATTTTACTTTTATATACTGCCCATTCATATACAACTCACACTTGTGCCAGAATTCTTTCTTTGAGACCAAAATGTTCTGCTTGCATGGAGGACATATATTCTTTCAGCATTTTTGACTTTTTTTACACTTTTCTTCCATTTCTATTTTTTGTATTCCTAATTAACTGCTCTCTCTTTTGAGTCTTTAGTGAATCTTGTCACTGTGGTTTCAAGTTTTATTATTTTCCTGGACAATCCATAAACTCTGTCTTCACAATGCTTATTTCTCTTTTAAATCATTCAGGAACATCATGCTATGGTTTCATGCTTTCTTAGGAATACAAATGTCCTTCTGCCTCATCAGCTGTTAATTCATTTCCTTGTTTTTGTGATATTTATTCATAAATGTCTGGACTTGTTTAACATATCTGGAGTACATATTTCCTTCTGTTATTAATATCTCCTCTGTTTGATTTATCTGTTTATACTCAAGGTCTCTGAGTTTTCTTCTTTTTGAGATCTTTGGTAATTTCAGTCTTTTTCTGCATCTGTTCCTCTATTGTTAACTTTCTGACTCTTTCCCTTTGATGACTCTTTTCCTGGGAGCTGGACTTCAGTTTTCTCATTTTCCTCTAAGTTCCCCTCAGGTTCAGTGGAATCTAGCTACAAACCACACTTACTGGCACCCTACCACAGTTCTCTCTGATTCTCAGTTCTCTAGCTAAATAGAAGACTGCCATGCTGCAGTGCCAGACAAAGCATGCTTCTGCCTTTTGGTTTTCTATGTAACTAAGAGAAGGAAAGGGAGGTGAGTTCCATTGCAAACCCATGAACTGGCTTGCAGGTCTGCCAGGGCATAGTGAATTTTGAGGGAAGGGATGATGAGGGATCATATTAGTCTCTTCTGCTATTATTTCATCAGATTATTGCCTCATTAGGGTACTTGGCATCCTAGACCATGAGGAAAGCTGGAATTCCTCTGACTCTTGCACATATTTCTCATTGGAGAAGTTTGAGAGGTTTGAAGGATGGGAGATTATGTCTTGTCCTCCATCTTGTTGGTCATGTGACCTGTTCATGACCATTGGTAACCTGAACAATAACAACTGAAGGACCATAATAATGTACTGTGTTAGGATTAAAGAAACAGTGTGTACATGACCCAGAGAAGAAGCAGCAGCAGAGCATGATTAGATGCTCTTAAGAATTTGTAAGACTGTCACATGGAAGTGGGACTCAGTTTGCTCAGTTTGACCCCAGAGAACAGAACTGGCAACCATGAGTAAAGACTAGAAAAGAACAAATTATGGCTCGAAGTCTGAAGACCATTCTTAATAATCAGAGGTGTTCATAGGGAAAATGGGCTTCTTTGGCATATGGCTCCCACCTCCCTGAATACACACATGCACACAAACACATGCACATACACATACACACATGCACACATACATGCATACACACGCATACACACGCATACACACACATACACATATACGCATGCACAGATATGCACATACACATAAGCGAATGCACATATACACACATCCCTCTCTGGAGGCCTTTAAGCAAAGCCCAGCTGACCACTTATAGTGTATTTGTAGTGGAAATCCTTGTTCAGATCTGGGTTGGACCAGATGACAGCTCAAAATCCTTTTAGCTCTGAGATATAGTAACCTATGATTATAAGAGGGACTTCCTAATGTGTTCAGACTTTATTATTATGCCTTAAGGATACTTCTGGCATGTGTCTTAACCCCCTACTATGCGGTAAGTCTCATGTGCCATCAGTGGTACAGTGAGTTCTTATCTAAGCTTTGTCTGTTCCTCCCTCTTTCTCACATATTTACACGAGGTCTTCCACAGGGCTTAGTACACTTCAGTGGCTTAATAAATGCTTACTGAACTAAACATGAAGATAGGCAGTGTCCCTCTAGTCTCTCTCCCCAATCTGCTTCATCATAATTCAACCATTGAAGTGATTTTCTAAAGTTTAGGGTCCATCATAACATACACACACACAGCTTCACTCAGTAAACTCCAATGGTTTCCTTTGGCCTTCAGAATCAAGTACAGAATGCTCTGCTCAGCATTCAAAGTCTTTCATAACCTACTTCCCTCTTACCTTCCCAATTTTCTTATACTTCACTCCCCAGTCAATACTCCTTAGTCCAATGACACTGGCCTCCTGGCTGTTCCATGAACAAGACCCTCCATCTCTCATCTCTAGGCATTCTCTCTGGCTGTCCCCCATACAATGCTCTCCATTCCCTGCTAAGACTACTGACCTCCTTGGCTTCCTTTAAGTCATAACTAGAATCCTCCCTTCTACAGGAAGCCTCTCCCAGCCCCCTTAAATTCCAGTATTTTCCCTCTACTAATCATTTCTTATTTGTCCCGTATACAGTTTGCTTTGGATATATTTGCTTGCATGTTGTCCCTCCCCCATTAGATTGTGATCTCCTTGAGGGCAGGGACTGTCTTTTTTCTCTTTTGTATCCCCAGCATTTAGTACAGTATCTGGCATATAGTTGGTGCATAATAAATGTTTACTAGATTGACTTGAATACCCAAGAAACCAACACAGACCATCCCCACCTCCAAGAACAAAAAAGACTCTAGGCTTCCTTTAGAATAAAGTATTTAGATAAGGAACTAGAAAGAACCAACTTGTGGTCATGTCTCTGACCTTCATATAAGGGTCTGAACAAGGACACAGCCTCAGCTTTCTTAGAGTCTTAAAAATGAGACACAACCCCATTGGTCAGATCAATACCATCTTACCTGCAGACAGGTAAATAGTCTAGATTCAATTTCATTGACCAAAACAAGTCTTGGTTTGGTCTTCCCTATCCACGCTCGGGGTTCTGTCCTGGGCACAGGACACTTTTCTGATAAAATGGTCAGATTTCTATTCTTCAGAATCAAGATGGGGCTATTTTCTGAGTATGTGTGTGTGTGTGTGTGTGTGTGTGTGTGTGTGTGTGTGTGTGTGTGTGTGTGTGTGTGCATGTGTGTGTTTAACTGCCAGATTAGCATTCTTTTAACTGCATATAAAGGGAGCAACAGTAGGCTAATTATAAATGAACATTTATATATATTTCAGATTGTATCTCCCAGAAACAGTTCCCGGAATCCCAATGAGGTGACTGTCAAACTCACACCACGTGCAGCAGAAAGTCATAGAGATATTTATACTGTACATAAAATACCTTTTAAGCGCACAGCAGGGGCACAGTATCTAGCAGATTCTCTGCGCTATTAACAGATTTCATTTCCAGGGATCTGTATTGATTACATTCTTTCCAAATTCTGTTGTTCTTGCCTATTAACACACCCTGGACCTCTTGAGAGGAGCCCAAGGTAGTGGGTCCCATCTGGTCTCCTCAGCTGGCCCATGGAGGCCTCAATGCTGGGCCATCTTTCCATTTGTCTGCCTGCCCATCTCACCCAAAAGGAGAGGCCTCTGCTGTACCAGGTGGGATGCCACTAACTGGAAATTCACTCCAAGAGGCTGAAACAGGAGCTCTGTCCCTGGTACTAGAGAAGAGAGTGACAGATGGGAGAAGCACATCCAAGGGCAGAGCTGAGAAAGACATTGGAAAAAATCTGGTCCAGTTTCCTTATTTTACACATTTTAGAAAGAAACCAAGGCATAACAAGGCAGAAGGGGTTGCCCAGGTTCCTAAAACTGAAAGATCACAGAGGTGGGGTTTAATCCCAAGGAGTTCAACTTCCATCCCAAGACTCTGCCTGCACCCTCCCACTCCTAAGTGCTCTTCCCACATTGGCTGATGAGACCACACTTGTGGATGCTCGCCAACTCATGGATGCTAATAAGCAGCCATTCCATGTCTGTAGAAATAGGGGAGCATGAGGGGGTGGGTTAAAATCAGTCAGGCTGCAATCTAAATGAAACTGAAATGAGTAATAGAGATGGGGTTTCTACCCTATCCCCAATTATTGGAATCGCAGAAAGCCCATACACCTCAATTCAATCGATTAAAAAATATTCTCTAGATGTGAGCAAGGAATAAAAAGTTTTAATCATTGGATAAAGAGATGATGCCACATAGGTAATTCCTCATTGACTGAGTCATGCTCTTGGCCCTCAGCATAAAATAGCAAACCACTTGGAACTGAAGTCCACCAAAAGGGCAGTTAAGGGACTGGGAGTCCTTGAAGCAGGCATCCTCCCTCCTCACAATCTGAATGGGAGCAGGGGAAGCAGACTCTGGGGGAGACAATGAACAGACTAACAGTAACATCTATGTGTTAGGCTAGGAGGCTTCTGAGGTCTTCCAGCTCCAAGAGCACAAGATATTCTGTGCTTGACAAGGATGAGAAATGGCATTAACATTTCACTTTTACTTCAACAGATCAAGTATGCACAGTATTATGTCTGCCCATCCTACTTGGTAGTATCAGTGCCCCCCCTTGAGGGGTGAGAAAGCTCAGGTAAGTCCTAAGCCTGGCTTCCTACAGCTAGGAAATTGAGGAGGGAGGACTTGGACTTATCCTCTTCCTCACTCAAAATCTAACCCACTTTCACTCCCTCACACTACTGCTTAGCTGAGAAAGGCTATTTTACTTTTTTCAACACACTTCGCAGAGTATCATCTCCCCAGTAACCCCTTCAAAGGGGGTGAGTGGATGTAATTATCTTCAGGATCATTTTGCACATGTCATAACATGCAGTCTTTACCCAAGAGTGACCATCCTTCTTTAGCAGAGGTGGAAACAGAAGAAGGGAGCCTTTCCCCTGTCACAAAGATAAGAAAGGTGACTGCCAAGGCAAGGACTTCAGGCCCTGGATCCCAGCTTGGCCTCTCTATCCTAGAAGGTAGCCAAAGCCAGCAGAGCTGATAGAGCACTGGATTTGGAGGTGTGAAGATCTGTGTTCAAATTCAGTCTCAGAAATGTACTCACTGTGTGACCCAGGGCCAGTCATTGAATCACTGTTTGCCTCCATTTCCTATAAAATGAAGGTAACCACAGCACCTCCGCACCAGACTATTGTGAAGAACAAATGAATCAGGGTTTGCAAAGTACTTGTGACTGGCAAAAAGTAGGTTTTAATGAGTGTCTGTTTCCTTCTTCATGGATACCACCTTTGGGGATAATGGTTTGGTTTTCAAGATAAGCAGGTGACCCCAGTAGTCCTACAGCCAGAACCAGGAGAAAATACAGAGGAGGAGGGGACTGGGGCTCAGTTAGAGGATGAATCCAGGCTAAGGGACAGCTGGCCAGGACTTCCCCTCCTTATTCTTGTCAGTGTGTCACCACTGGTCTCCTCATGTCACCTCAGGACAGGCTCCTCTGCTTAGCAACTCCTGCCATTCATTCCATCCTATTCCCCACCAATTCTGGAGAAATTCTGGGAGCTAGGAAGAGCTCCTGCCTCCCTCCTGCTTGAGAGTCTTGGCATTCACTTTCCTCCTACCAGCTACATGGCAGCCAACCTGGAGAAAGGGGCAGTTAAGTAGAGTTGGGCACCTCAATGCTGTAGATGCCATGGGATGGGGATATCATGGAGTGCTGCCCTTCAATTTGAAGCATGATCGTCTCCCAGCGCCCAATTGACAGTGCCAGCAAGCTGCATGGGCTTGAGCACAGGAGATATCCTGGAAAGTACTGGTAAAGATGTGTTTAAGAATCCCAGGGTTTGAGGGTAACTCAGGGATGATCTGGACCAATCAACACTTGAACAAGCATACTGATCACAGCATCTCTATAAATGACCCTGAAAGTCCAACAGAGGTGAGTCTACCACCTTCCAAGGCCTAGAAGGACATGGTAGTGGTTCTCATTGGAAGCACTTCCAGCCCAATCTACCTTTTTGTGATGCCCCTCCTCATTCCTGGCTCTGCCATCTCAGCTCAAGGATAAAAATACCTCCTCTATCTGAAGCAGGACATCCAGCAGACATCTTAATCTCAATGGTTCCTGACACACAACCTGTTGTATTTCTCTGTAAACTCTTCCCCCTTCCAAACTTCCCTGTTATTGTAACGCCATCCTCCCAGCCTCAGGCTCTCCCTTGAACCATCCTGAAAGCCTCACATCTTCTCACCCCTCCATATCCCATCTGCCTCCAGGACCTGTGATTTCACCTCCACAGCATCGTTTGAATATGATACTCCTTTACTCCTCTGACACTAGCCCATATCGCTGGACTATTATGGTAACTACTGGGGCAAGGTCTGCCAACCTTGAGCCTCTCCACATCCAGTCCTTCCTCCATTCTGCCACACAAGATTTTTCTAAAGCCTAGGCCTGATCACTATTTCCTAGGGATCCTGTCCATAGCTTGTCTGTACATATGTTTGTTGTCCTCCCACTTGATTGTGAGCTCCTTGAGAGATTCTTCGGCCTCTTTTTTTCATCCCCAGCATTTAGCACACATTAGGTTCTTAACAGAGATGGTTATTGATTGATTGATACAAGGTAGACCCTCAAATACTTAAAAACAACTATCATGTCCCTTCAAGTCTTCCCTTCTCCAGCTAAACAAACCCAGCATGACATCAATTTGAACTCTTGGATCTCCTGGGCACCTTCCTATTTATCAACATCCTGCGCCAAAACTGATGACATTATTCCAGGTGGGGTCTGACCAAGGAAGAGCATCTCGCATCAGCCTCCTCATAATCACCAGACTTCAGTCATTCACATCTCTGTCCTGAGATTATTTACTATTCCTGGGCTTGAAGACACAAGAACACAGGACCTGGCACAAAGTAGGTACTTGATAAATGATTGTTTACTGACTAACCCTTTCTCCCCAACAAACAGACAACAAACTGGGAAACACAAGAGCTTCTCCTGGGAAGACTGAGATACCTGCTTCTAAGGGAGGAAGATAATGGGTGGCATCTTGCCTATTCAGCACTGGGGATACAAAAAGAAGTAAAAAAAAAAGGCAACCCCTGCCCTCAAAGAACTTCCACTGTAATGAGGGAAAATAGTACATAATAGAAAGCTGTAAGGGGAGGGGAGGTTGGAGTAAATGGTATGAGCTGGTGACAATATCTCAGAAAGTGAGAACCACAGCTTGGAGGAGAATGAGACAATCTGAACAAACCTTACAAAACTTAATATGCTATATAAACACCAGATATTAAATTCATTATCATCATTATTACTGATGATACTTAAAATAGCTTCACAAAGGCAAGAATTATGTCTTAATTTCTGTGACTTCTGCATTAGATAAATTCTATATTAATGGATCATTTTCACTATTTCATGACTCAGTGGATGAGAGAATGGATGCGTGACTGGATCACTCAATGCATGGACATATAGATAGACAAATGCATGAGTGGATGGATGGATGGATGGATGGATGGATGGATGGATGGATGGATGGATGGATGCATTGCTCATTAGGTGTATGAATGTATACAGGGTTGGTAGCATTGATAGGTGGCAGCTGGATGGTAACATTGTTAATGCATGGTTGGATGCATATGTAGATGAGCACTTGGTGAAGAATGATGGACAGATAAATGGATGGATGGATGGATGGATGGAGAGATGGACACATGGGTGAAAAGGCACATGGATTAGTTAAAGTTGTCAATGTGAAGGTTATACACTGAGCCCCAGGATGAATTGAGGCATAATCTCTAATATTTCAGTTACTGTTGCTGATGGTATAGAAAGGGAAGCCCCAGTCTCTTGATGAGCCTGGGATAGTGCTGGAAGAATCTGCTCAAGCTTCTTCTCTGAGGATTAATTTGATCTGTCACATCTTAAATAAGACATGCATATCAACAATTTAACCAATGCAGTCGTAATTACAGTGTCCCAATTAAAATGAGCCAGGAATCTCAAGAGATTGAAATATCAATAGGCTCTCAGGAAGGTAGACAGTGGGCTCCCAGAATTCCTAGCATCAGCCCCTTGCCTTCAGACAACCTGTCCACTGATCATGGAGACTCAGCTGCTAGACTACCTCTGTTAATTGCCGGATCACGTGGAGGACGATGTCTTATTATCACCCCAGACACATTGGAGAACAGCACTGGTAAAAATGTGCTCTATTATTTGCCTATTTAGATCACCAGGTTCATTGATTTTAAAATATTTTTAATGAATCATTCTGTAGTCAATAATGCTCCTCAGCTCACTGGGAATTCATGTGAGTGAGTTGCTGAAAGTATATGGATTCGTGATAAACTAACATTAAGGGAGGATTGCTCACTCCTACCAAGGAAACAACAGTGTGGAGTTTTTTGCACTAAACATTAGAGCTGAGTGTGTGCTCAGGATGGAAGGAAAGATGTGCATTCAAAGCACAAGACTTTGCTATTCAAAGAAAGAAGGGGGTGATAATAGTATCCCCAACCATCTTGGCCCCTTCTGTTATAATAAAGCATCACAGTCCTCAGGAGGTTGTCCCATGGATGTGTGTGGAGAAGAAAACCATTGCTTTCTTTGAGGAGTACCAGCATTTGACCTTGATCTCACAGGTAGTCCATGACATCATCCACCCCACCCCCTCCTAGGGACCCAAGAAGCTCCATGTGAACTTTAGAAATGTGAAGCTCTTGGAGCAGGTTGTCTGTGCTCACACAGGTGTCCTGTGCCATGTCCCATACACAGGTGTCTGTATGAAGCAGCATAACAAGTTGACAGCGGCTATCCTGAAGGCTATAGACCATGGTTTTCTCAGTTACCACATCCCACAGGTACAGACACAGGATACTGATTTCAGCAACTCCCATGGAGCAGTGGGCTGTACCCCAATGGCTTCTGCCCTAGCTGCAGGTACTTCTTGGTATCCATGGTACAATTGACAGCAACCACCTGAGGGAGAGCTGTCCCATCTTCATTATCTATATCAAGGTCACCTGAAGGCAGAGAGTGGACCCGCACCACAGATGATGCCCATAGTTCCATCTCAAACTGATATTCTCACTGAGGGAGAGGAATCTATGGGTGTCCACTAGAAAGGAAGTGGTGGATGTACTCTGTGATACTCCAGAGCTTAAGAGTGGATGTTAGAAAGCCCTGATGCCTGAACTGAACTGATTCTTATCCCTCCCCTTTTTAGAAATGGGTAGAATAATGTCAAGCTCTGACCTAGAGGAAAAGAGAAAACAGGGAGAAGGTAAAATGAAGCACATCTGAATAAGTGTTTTTGGTCAATTTCCCTGTATGCTGCTTCTCCCTCCTCCATATTTGTTGCAGGGGTAGGGGGTGCCTAACTTGTCAAGTCAACCCTTTATAATAAAAATTCTTTTATTAAAAAAAATGTGAACTCTTTGAGAGTAGGGTAGGCTTTGTGCTTTTCTCTGTGTCCCTGGTGGTTAGTAGAATGCTTGGCACATAGTAGGTACCTAGTAAATGCTGACTGTTGACTGCTTTGCCTTGGGGCTCATTTCATTCTTTCAAAAGATAGAAGAAGCAATAAGAGTAGTTTCCTGTCTAGAACTGATATTTACTGACAAGGAGGAGCCGGTTGCTGGGATAGAGCATTTTCTCTAGGAGGGTGAGGGTGTTTCATGGACAGAGGCCTGATCTGTTTCCTCTGAGGGTGTGGAGCCCAAGATCTTCCACTGAACTGGTCTTAGTGAAGAAAGACAGGGCTCACCCAGGATCTGATTCCAGGTCCTAAAACATCATATTCTGGAGTCTGGTCAGGTCTCTGGTTTCTGGACCAGTGAGGGACTCGGGAAATGCCAGGCCAAGAAGGTTTCAACAGAGACCATCCTCATTCCAAGTCCAAAGAAATCCCACTGTGTGTTTCCCAATGGATCTTTCACCTTCTCCAAGCTTCTAGTCATTTGAAAACTGAGTTGTTGTTCAGTCATTTCAGTCATATCTGACTCTTCATGACTGTTTGGGGTTTTCTTGGCAGAGATACTGGAGTGGTTTACCATGTCCTTCTCCAGATCATTTCATAGATGAGGAAATTGAGGCAATCAGCGATAAATTACTTGCCCAGGGTCACACAAATAAGAAATGTCTAAGGCCAGATTTGAATTCAGAAAGATGAGTCTCCCTGATTCCTAGCCCAGTTCTCTATCCACTGCCCCACAGAGAGTTATGCATAAGTTGGAAAGAAAAGCCTCATTCAGGGACTGACAAAGTTGATTAAAAAAAAAAAACCTCATATTGGGTTGAAAAACAGTGAGTTCAGAAACAAGTTGTTAAAAGAAATTCAGTTTTTTCCAATATTTCAATTAATTTGATTCTTTTGTACTCGATCAGTTACCTTGAGAAAGTGGGTCTAGTTTGTAATTAAACCAATGGTCTTAGACCTAACTCTTGGTGGGGGGGGTGGGGATCAGGAGTGGGGCAGAAGCATTTTTAAATGAATAGAGGCCTGGAGGGATTGGAGAGAGAGAAAGCCCTAGGAGTGGAGGAGGAGGATGGCAGAGAGATCTCAGGAGCCCTCACTGTTCCAAGCCATTTAGTTTCACTCCCATTAAGGGACACTTCATCTCCTCACTCCGGGACTTGTCTCTGGCTGCATCCCATGCCTGGAATGCCATCCCTTCTGAGAGCACCACAAGGCACTGTGACAAGAAGAGGAAGCAGATAAGGTGGTCATGCCACCAACCAATCCCAAGCTTGTCGCAGAGGCATGGCAGAGGCATGGCAGAGTCCAAATGGAATGAGGAGAAACTTCACTTATCCAGACATCTACCAGAGTTTTCTCTCTCTCCCTCCCTCTTTCATTCTGTCTCTGTGTCTCTCTGTCTCTACCTCTCCATGTCTCGATCTCTCCCTCTTTTTCTTTCTCTTTCTGTCTCTTCATCTGTCTGTGTATCTCTCTCTATCTCTTTCTGTGTCTATCTCTCTAGCTGTGTCTCTCACTGTCACTGTCTCTGTCTCTGTCTCTCTCTCTCTCTCTCTGTGTGTCTCTCTCTCACACACACAACACACACACACACATACACACAAGAATAGCAGGTAATTACTTATTGATTTACCTTAATGATAATTTCAGCCTTCAAAAGATGAATAAACCAACAAGAGGAAGTCATGTTCTGGATCAGGTTCCAGTGAAGAGGGAGAACTGGTGCTTTCCCCGCACCTGGCAGCAGCCCCTGTCCCTCCCTCCTCTGTTACTGTCTTAGGCCCTGCCCTCCCCACAATCACCAAGGCTTAGATCCTCAGCGCTTCCTCATCTCTCCTCCCCCAGCTCTGATCTGTTCTGTGCTAAGAACTTTATCACTTCGCACCTACACTATTAAAATGACCTCCAGATGGGTCTCCCTGACTCTAGTCTCTTCCCACTCTGGTCCATCCTTGATGTCAGCTATGAAATTGATCTTCCTAGACCAGATTATTCTGACCCTGTCACCATTCTACTCAATAAACCCCAGCAGTTCCCTATGGCCTCCAGGATCAAATATAAAATCCTCTGTTTGGCTTTTAATTCCCTGCATAACCTGCTGCCCCCCCCCCAAACTTCCCAGGCTTCTTACACCTTACTCTCCAACCATACCCTTCCTCCCATACTCTGCAGTCCCATGACCCCAACCTCTTGGCTGTTCCTCACACAAGGCCCTCCATCTCAGTCCTGGGCATTCTCCCTGGCTGACCCAAAACCTGGAATGTTCCCCCTCCTCTGCTCGAACTGCTGACCACCTTCACTTCTTTCAAGTCTCCAGTACAATCCCCGCTGTTATAAGGAGCCTTTCCTGTGGCTCTCAGCATATGTTATATACTAAATGTTATTGAATGGATGGCATGTGGTGAGAGGTAACCATTTCATCCTGGAGTTTTTAAAAGAGAAGGAGAAGAACTTTGGGCATAGTCTGCCATGTAGCCCAAATGTCAAAGAGATCAGAGGAATGATGTGGCAGATCCCATGGACTAAGACGCTACTGGGGCTGTCAGCCCAAGATGAAATTCTGAAAACGTCAAGGGAAGCAACTCCAATGAGGAGGAGTTAAGGGGATTTGTCTGAAGAGATCAATGCGAATGCCCAGAGGACTCATCAACCAACTTAGATTTTCAAAAGAAATGTAGAGACAATGGGAGTTGGCAAGGAAACAGATGACTCTCAAAGCGGGGTGTGGTCCTGGGAGATGCTCAGCGTCACGGAGGCGAGCCAGGCAAGGAAAAGAAAGACCCAACAAAGAATATGTCCCTTTTAGCTCCATCTGTGTCAGAGAGAGGCTCACAGGAGGGAGCAGATCCCGTCCAAAATGAAGGGGAATGTGGTGATCGATGACAAGGGAGGTGAGGATGGATGCTCAGGTCCTTCGCCTCCCTCTGACAAGGAGAGCCATCCTTGACCTGGAAAGAACTGAAGACAAATGGCCAATGGGGAGCTGGTCTCTGCAATCAGTTAGAAGGTGATGAGAACCTCCATCTGGCTTGGAGGAGCCCAAGTCCCCTGGCCCTGCTGAGCAACATTGCCAGGTCTCCCAAGAGCTGTCAGATGCAGTAGTCAAGTCACTGGCAGGGACACCAGGAAAGAGAGCAAGACTGGAGAGGTGGAAGTACTGCCCTGAGTTTTCAAAAGGATGACAGTTAAGTCTGCAAAGTAGAGGTTAGTTCTTGTATTCCTAGGAAAACTCTAAACCAGCTCATGAAAGAGATGGTTGGAGAACACTGGGAAAGGACTTGGTAATGAACTCCCCAGAACCAGAAGAGTTTCATGGCAGGTCATGCCAGACTGGCCCCAGTTCCTTTTTTGGAGGTCTGATGTTGAAAATAGTAATTCACAATATAGTCTTTTTCAGATTTTAAGCCCTTCACAAAATGTTTATCCTCACAACAACTGAGAAGCAAATACCATTATTATCCCCATTGTACAGATGAGGAAACTGTGGCTGACATAAGTGATTTTCCCAGGGTCATACAACTAGGAAGACTCTGAGGAAACATTTGAACTCGTGTTCCTGCCTCCAACAGCCTCAGTTTCTCCACTGCGCCTCCTCAATCCCTCAAGATGTAGTTTACCTAAATTCTAGCAAAGCATTTGACTAGGATTCCCAAGTTGGATTCCTGTCAGGAATGGGGAGTTTCCTTTGAAATTCATTAATTAAGTGGATTTGAACAGGTCATTGCTGCTTGGAAGAACTACAAAAAGAGAGTCTCCAGGGCAGTGCTCCAAGGCTCAATGACTTGGCTAAAGCCCCAGATGGTGACACAGAGGTCAGAGGGATAGCAACCACAGGGGAAAGCACTAGACCAAATTTAATAAGATGAAATTAAGTAGGGACGCTGGGCCTGGAGTCAGGGCGTCCAAATTGGACCTCAGTCAAATACAAGTGGTGTGAACTGGGCAAGTCACTTTCTTTGCCTCAGTATTCTCATCTGTAAAGTGGGGAGAATAACAGTCCCTGCCTTGTGGGGTTGTCGAGATGATATTTGTAAAGCACTTAGCAGAATGCCTGCCACAGAGTAAATGCCTTGAAAATGTAAGCCCTCTCATTAGGGATCAACATAAAGTCTCACACTTGGTCTCCAAGCACCATCTTCACAAGTGAAGAGCAGGGACATATTCCTAGATTGCAAGGACCTGAAGAGAGAGTCTGGTAGCTGGGGAGGGACTGGGGACCCTCTGGTGTCCAACATGAGTCAACATGGCAGCCAAGGCTACTGCAAGGGAGGCCCTACCCCAGGATGAGGGAAGAGAGAAGCTCCCTGGTCTCTGTCTGATTCCAGGCTACCTTCAGGCTTGTGCCGAAGGGTCTGAGAAGGATGTGAATAAGGAGAGAGGGACCAGAGGAAGGTCCTGGCCAGGGTGGCAACAGGACTGTAATTCAGGCCATGGGAGGATGGAGTGAGAGAACCAAGGGGCCTGGCCTGAAGAAGAGACTTGAGATGGGGGACACAAGGCATTCTTCAAGAATATTAAAGCAAAGAATTACAAGTTAAATGGGGCCTATCAGGCTGGTAAAACCAGTCTGAGAAGGTAACAGGTGCTGACTGAGCTGTAAGGAACAAGAAAGCTGGGGTGGTTCTGAATGGGTGAAGAGCCACGAGGACAATGAGGAAGGCAAAAAGAGGGAGACCACTGAATCACAGAAGGAGTAGTGAATGACCCAGAGAACAGAGGATGAGATCTACCCCAAATTCCTCAGCAGAAAGACAGAGGACTCCCTGCACTGAATACAACATACACTGCCAGTAAGAAGGAGGGCCCATGACAGAGGATGGGTGGGAGGTGACTGGAAGCAAAGACAGAGGGCAACCAGAAAATGTATGTTTGTAAAGTATTTGAAAAGGCTATTGTGTGTATTGTATGGGTATTGTGTGTTATCTGTGACCCCATAAAGTACAACCAGGTGGCACAGGGTAAGGTGGGAAGAGGGCCGATTTAGGCTTCAAGTCAACAAGAGCTGTCCAAAAATACAATGAGCTGCCTTGGATGGTGGTGAATTCCCAGCGCTGAAGGTCTTCAACAAAGCCTGGCTAGTGACTTACAAAGGATGCTATAGGGCTCCATTCTTGTTCATGTGTGGATTGGACTAGATGTGCCTATGGTCCCTTCTGGCTCTAAGCTGCCCTGGCTCTGTGACTAAAGTCTCAAAACTTCATATAGTTCTATAATCTTAGCATTCTATTATCAACCTTGAGTTTGATTTTCACTAAGCATGGAAGGTCCTCTTAGTCTATTCACATGAAACTGATTCCATGTGTCCTTGGCACAAGGTGTGTGTGTGTGTGTGTGTGTGTGTGTGTGTGTGTGTGTGTGTGTGTGTGTGTGTGTGCGCGTGTGTGTGTGTGTGTGTGTGTGTGACAGAGAGAGAGAGATACACAGAGACAGAGACAAAGACAGCAGCAGAGACAGAGAGACAGAGGAACAGATATAGAGGCAGACAAGGAGAGAGAGAGATAGCATGAACCCTGGTGACAAGGGTCCAAAGGTTCCAAAGTTCCCCCAGGGGGACAGACTGTCTAGGCTGAGGGCTCCAGGGAAGCAGAAGAAGGAGAAGTCATCTTTACTGAGGATTCCATGAAGGCTGCTGCTTCTGTGATGAGCCTTGAAAAATGTGCAAGCTGAAGGAAATTCAGGGACAAAGGCAAGAAGACAGGAAGGAGGAGGAGAATGAGGGCCAGAGGTCAGTGGGGCTGAATATGGATTGCACCAAGGGGTGTTTCTATGTAAGGCCCAAGTGATAAGCTGGAGCCAGATTGTCACAGGCCTCAGAATTTACACTCTGTTCAGGAGTTGATGGGATGTCTTCAAAGGATCCCCTGTCCAGGGAACTTTGTGCCCAAGGCATTGTGCTAGGAAGATGAGTCAGGCAGTGGCATGGAGGGTGGATAGGAAAGGGAAGAGGCCTGGCCCAGGAACTCAGGGAGAAGGCCATGGAGATGGTCCACAGTAGAGGCTAGAAGACACAAAGGCCTCCACTAGGGCAACGCTCTTGGGTCTGTGGACTTGGAGTCCCAGAAGATGCACACTTGGGATTTATATGTGCTGCCCCTCCCAGCTGGCAGGGGCTGACCTTCCCTAGACACTGTGCTCATGACTCTCCATCTTCTGTTACCACTGCCAGCATCTTGTGCAAAGACAAGCCTATCACTTTTCCCAGAGTCCCCAGGTACCTCACAGGAGCCTCTCTTTCTGTGGGTCTGTACCATTGCTTTATACTTGGGAGAGCCCCAAATCCTGGAGGAATCAAATGGGGAGAACTAAACAGAGTGAGAGGGACATCAAATCAAAATCTCTTCCTCTTCTGGACCTCAGTCTCCTTGGAAAACAAAGAGGCTCAATCAAATGGCCTCTAGGCTTTCTTGTGGCCCCAGCTTTGTACACACCTATGACAAGGTTGGAGTATGATAGTTGGGCTCTGTCCAAAGCCCTGTCTGGCTCTGTAGCCTGGGCATGGGCTCCAGGTTCTGCTCTGCTGAATATCTGTGCTTAGGGAGAGATCTCACCTCTCTTCTGAACTCTTACATACATGAAGGTACAGCTCAAGTTCTTCCCAGTTGCTCTTCAGGAATACCAGGAAGTAACTCCTAAGGGGAAGCCTCTTCAGAAAAGAACATAGATGCTCCAGATACCATGTTTGAGGCCATGTTGATGGATGTCACCAGTGGGGCCTTCTAGACTGGACCCCCCAGCAGCCCCACATGTGTGGATATTTCTGTGCAGCCTCCATATTTAGGGCTGGAGGGCCTGAGGGGAGCTATCTGCCTAACTGCAGCACCTCATTTCCCACCTGAGTCCCCTTACCCAGAGCAGTCCGCTACCTTGAAGTCCACCTCAGGGAGTCCTGAAAAGCCTGCCTAGGGGGAATAACTGTGACCCAAACACCTGCTAAGTAAGGGGTTGATCACAGCAGGGGAAGAACAAATGAGGCTCCCAGGTGTTCACAGAGGAGATAATGGCTGAACAGCAAGAATGTGGCACCTGACCAGAGGGTTTTGGACACAGCACATAAACTATGGAGAACCAAGAGCCCAAACTTGAGATCTGATGTAAAGGGACTCAGAATCCTGGAGGCCAGCCAGGGCAGCAAGGCCTCCAAATTCTGGCTACAGAAGAAGTCTTGAAGAGATTGGGGTTGTTTAGTTGAAACTGAAAAATCTCTGTCTTCAAGAATCGAGATGTCTATAATGTGGTGGATGAATCTGACTTGTTGTTTGGCCACAAACAGCAGAACGGGGAGCTATGAGGTCAATTTAGGCTTGACCTGAGGAAAGTCTTCCTGATGATCACAGGTGCCCCAGAAGGCCTGGAAGTCTAACCCAGGGAAAAATAGTCTTCCTTGCAAGAGTGGATTGTGTTTCCTAGAATCCCATTCAAGCCATGACCCTGGTCACATCTGTTCTAGAGGAGAATCTTGCACATGCACAGGTCAGACTAGATGGACACTAAGGAGGTTCTTTGCTATACTGAGATTCCCAGGTTCTGGGGCCCCTCATAGCCTAGAATACTGGAGACAATAGGGATCTTCATTTCCCTGGCTTCCTTCAAATCCCACATTCTGCTACAGTCCTATTGCTAGTGCCTATGTATATATACGTACGTGTGTGTATCCTCCAAAAAACTCCCTGCCTCTACTTTCTCTCCTCTTATTCTCTTCTTAACGCCTTACAATTCAGTTTCCAACCTCATCATTTCATCAAAATTATTCTCTCCAAAGTTACTAATGACCTTTTAATTGCCAAAATCAATGGCTTTTCCACAATCTTCATTCTCTTTGACCTCTCTCTAGCTTTTGACCCTATTTCTCCCCCTCTTCTCTTTAATAATGTCTTTCTCTGTCTCTTTTGCTGGAATTCTCCTCCAGATCACTCACTCCCTCTAACCATGGGTGTCCCTCAGATTCTGTCCTGGGCCTTCTTCTCTTCTCCCTCTAGACTAGTCTCCTTTGTGGCCTCATAAACTCCCATGGATTTAATAACCACCTCTATGCTAATGATTCTCAAATCCTGCCCCAAATGGGGCCTGCCCCCAAATTCTCTGCTGACCTCCAATCTTGCATCTCCAACTGCCTTTCAGATACCTTGAACTGAATGGCCAGTAGATACCTTAAGTTCAACATGTCCAAAACAGAACTCACTATCCTCCATAAACCTTCCTTCTTCCCTATTTCTACAGAGCACAGCATTATCCTCCCAGGTTTAAGGCTCACATCCTACAAGTCATCCTGGACTCCTCATTCTCTTACCCTACCCCATATTCAATATGGTACCAGTGTCTGTTGATTTCACCTCAGCCACATGTCTTGAATACACCCCCTTCTCTCCTCTGATACTGCCCCCCATCCCACCCCCTGGAGAATCTCATCACCTGATGCCTGGCCTATTACAATAGCTGCTGGTGAGTCTACCTGCCTCTAGCCTCTCCTATCTCCAATCCATCCTCAATTTAGCCACTGAAGTGACTTCCCTAAAGTACAGCCTTGATCATGTCACCCTCCTCACCCCCCAACACACACACTCCATAAACTGTGTTGGTTCCCTATTGCGTTTAGGATCAAATAGAAAATTATTTGTCATTCAAAGTTCTTTATAACTCATCCCATCCTACCTTTCTAGTCTTACACCTTACTCTTCAATACATATTCTTTGATCCAGTGACACAGCCTCCTGGCTCTTCTGCACATCTGGACTCCAGGAATTCTCTCTGGCTGTTTCCTGTATTCTCTCTCCCCAACTCCAACTACAGGCTTCCCTGGCTTCCTTCAAGCCTCAGCTAAAATTCCATCCTTTGCAGGAAACTTTTCCCCAATCCCACTTATTTTTATGACCTTCCCTCTGTTCATTGCTTCCTGTTTATTCTGCATGAAGCTTGCTTGCACGTAGTCTCTCCCATTAGATTGTAACCTCCTCTATGAAGGGAATTTTCTTTTCCCTCTTTTCGCATCCCCAGAGCTTAGCACAGTGCCTGACATATAGTAGCTGCTTAATAAATGTGAATTGGTTGATTTCGATGCCATCCTGGAATTTTCCACATCCCTTGCACAAGGCTTGCCCAAATATAGGATAAAGGCCATGCATGCTTCTATCATTTGTCTGAATCCTCTAGGCAGACAAACCTCCTCATGCTCATTCTCTTAGGGGTCAGTTTGTCTTTCTTGTTTTAAGCTGCCATTAGAAAGAAGAATGAATCTCAACCCTTAAACTGACCATTTTGATCATTGTGCTTTATCCATTCTTTTCTTCCAAAATATCTTGGGCACTTCCATTCAACCAAGGGTCTCCTCTGCTACTTTGTCTTCAAAATTGATTTATTAATGGAACACTAAAGGCCACATGAAAGAAAGTGTTCCTCCTTCACTCAGTGTGGCTGTGAGTCCAAAACCACAGGATTATGGACTTAGAACTGGAAAAGAAAAGAAAGCTCTAATCTGATTTCCTCCCTTGTGTAGATGAGGAAACTGAGACTCAGAAGAAGAAGAATCTTTACCAAGGTCACATAAAGAGTATGTAGCAGAAGAGAGCTTTGAACCCAGCTCCGTATTTACCATCCCTTCTATCAAACAATGGTGGCCCCACAAAGGAGTCAAAGAATCAAACCAGGTGAACATGGAGTGGATGAGGGCTAGTCTAGCTCCCAGAACCCATGTTTAGGGACACCTTCACCTTGAGGAGCAGCCTAAGGTTTCCCCCAACCCACACTTCCCCTACATGAGGGCCCAGGACCCCAATATTCCCCAAGAAAACTATTAATATGGCACTATTGGCAGAATTTTTGCCAGTGCAAGATAACTGCCTCAAAGATGCCACTGCTTTCTTATTTGGGCTTTGAAACAGACATGTTTGCTTTGCTTCCCTCTGATTTTGAATTGCAAGCAGCTCCCTGAAGAGGTTTGTTAAAAATCTATTATCTGTGAATTGGAGTTCCTGATTTGGTACTTAGACAGGGCAGGGGGGCTTCACTGCCTTCCCCAGTCTCATTAGGATTGGAAGTCGGTGTCAGGGGCCCTCTTGGGCCCCGTGGAGAACTCTCCTCTTCCAGGATTCCCTTTTGAAAATTCTACCAGTACATAATGAATCATTCTGATCATCTCTCCTCTCCACACAGATAGTGAAGCAACACGACACATGAGAACACCTTCCAGCTGTGTGTGTGTGTGCATATATGCATGTGTACGTGTGTGTGCATGTGTTCAGAAAGTATTTGTTTTCTCCACCTTAGTATCTCTCCCTTGGGGTCAGTAATTTTGCCCTGTGTTTGCTTTGTAGACGAGGTTTTTCATGTCCATTTATTTGTAATCATGTTCTAAAACCTTCGGTATATTTTTACCTTGATCTTTTTTTCTTTTTTTTCTAAACATTTTGTTTTTACAAAGAAGAAAACCAAAGCATTCCTTGAAGCTTCCACTTCTCTCCTGCTTAGAAAAGGCTTTCTTCACATCTTTCGTCTTTGCTCCTTAGATGCTTGTCAATTCAATGTGGCAACTCCCTTGGTAGTTCCACTAATGAATTGCACCAGGGTTTGGGCAGGTAGCTAAACCAGCCCACTCTCCTTCCCTCAAGGACATGCCTGGTTCACTCTGGCTTAGGTCTCCCCTGCCCATGTTTTGTCACACCCAGGGCCTCAGCATTTGGGTTTGAGCTAGAAGCCAGGACACTGGGTAGCTTGGAAGCATGTCAGCTTTTTGTTCAGAAAACACTGTTCCAGTTCTATTCACAAAAATGACTTCTGTGTAAAGGAAGCAGGTTCAGAAGCACCTTGTGATGCTGCAGGCTCCTTGTGATGAGTCCTTCCATAGAAATATTCATGGTTTGATAGGAGGGCAGAGCCAAGATGGCAGAGTAACAGCACGGACTTTCTAGAGTGCACCCGCCAAGCCAAGCCAAATACTTGTATAAAATAGTTCTAAACAAATTCTGGAGCTGCAGAACCCACAGAATGATGGAGTAAAGCAAATCTCCAGCCCAAAACAGTCTGGAAGGTCGCTGGGAACTGTCTATCACACCATGCTGGGAGCAGAGCGCAGTTCAGTGTGGGCTGTGAGTGCACAGAGGGGACCTGAGCAGGCCTTGGGAAGACTGACTCTCTCATACCTGTGGTGGTTTCCAAACTTCATGACCCCAAAACGCTGAGGATAAATTGGAAGGTCAGTGGGAAAAGCCTGTGGGACCAGTGCAGGAGACGGGAGTGATCCAGCCTCAGCCCCAGGGCAGCAGAGGGAGGAGGGGGTGGAAGAACCCTCAGAAGTCACAGCAGCAGCAAGGGCAGCCACAGCCACTGTTTCTGGAGTTCTAGGCCTATGAATCATAGGGGAATCAAGCAGCTAACAGTACATTCCCCAATCCCCACTGGAAGCAGAGACCTACCTTGACAAAGAGCTCAAAAGTCAAGTAAATGGCTGGGGAAATGAGTAGACACCAGAAAAAGAATCAGACTATAGAATCTTACTTTGGTGACAAGGAAGACCAAAACATGCAAACAGAAGACAACAAAGTCAAAGCCCTTCCATCCAAAGCCTCCAAGAAAAATATGAATTGGTATCAGGTCATGGAAGACCACAAAAAGGATTTTGAAAATGAAGAAAGAGAAGTAGAGCAAACATTGGGAAGAGAAATGATAGTGAAGCAAGAAAATAATGAAAAATAAGTCAACTGCTTGCGAAAGGAGACCCAAAAATGCTGAAGAAAATAACACTTTGAAAAACAGACTAACCCAAATGACAAAAGATACAAAAAGTCAATGAGGAGAAGAAGGCCCTAAAAAGCACATTAGCCACATGGAAAAGGAGGTCCAAAAGCTCACTGAAGAAAATAATTCCTTAAAGATTAGAATGGAGCAGATGGAAACTAATGACTATGAAAAATCAAGAAATTATAAAACAAAACCAAAGGAATGAAAAAATAGCAGACAATGTGAAATATCTCATTGGAAAAACAACTACCTGGAAAATGCCTCCAGGAGAGACAATCTAAAAATTATAGGACTACCTCAAAGCCATGATCCAAAAAAGAGCCTAGACATCATCTTTCATGAAATTATCAACAAAAACTGCCCTGATATTCTAGAACCAGAGGACAAAATAAATATTGAAAGAATCCACTGATCACCTCCTGAAAGAGAGCCTAGAAGAAAAACTCCTAGTAATATT
Source organism: Notamacropus eugenii (assembly GCF_028372415.1). Lineage (NCBI taxonomy): Eukaryota > Metazoa > Chordata > Mammalia > Diprotodontia > Macropodidae > Notamacropus > Notamacropus eugenii. The sequence continues at coordinate 760,808,820 of NC_092872.1, forward strand.
GTGGCCAAATTCCAGAGTTGCCAGGTCAAGGAGAAAATATTGCAAGCAGCTAGAAAGAAACAATTTGAGCATTGTAGAAATACAATCAGGATAACACAAGATCTAGCAGCTTCTACATTAAGGGATCTAAGGGCTTGGAATATGATATTCCAGAAGTGAAAGTAGCTGGGATTAAAACTAAGAATCACCTATCCAGCAAAACTGAGTATAATACTTCAGGGGGAAAATGGTCATTCAATGAAATAGAGGACTTTCAAACATTTCTGATGAAAGGAACAGAGCTGAATAGAAAATCTGACTTCCAAACACAAAAAACAAGAGAAGCATGAAAAGGTAAACAGGAAAGAGAAATCATAATGGATTTACTAAAGTTGAACTGTTTACATTCCTACATGGAAAAAAAACATTTGTAACTCTTGAGACTTTTCACATATTTGGATAGTTGGGGGGATTATATACGTATAGACAGAGGGCACAGTTGAATATAAAGAGATGATATCTAAAAAATAAGATTAAGAGGTGAGAGAGGAATATGTTGGGAGGAGAAAGAGAGAAATGGAATGGGGCAAATTATCTCATAAAAGAGGCAAAAGGAAGGGGAAAGGAAAAAGAGGTGAGAGGGAAAAAATGAAGCTTACTCTCATCACATTTGGCTTAAGGAGGGAATAACATGCACACTCAATTTGGTATGAAAATCTCTTACACCACAGGAAAGTAGAGGAGAAGGGGATAAGTGGAGTGTGGGCAGATGATAGAAGGGAGGGCAAATGGGAGGTGGTGTTAATTAGAAGTAAACACTTTTGAGACAAGGTCAAAAGAGAGAATAGAAAAAATGGGGGACAAGATAGGATGGAGAGAAATACAATTAGTCTTTCACAACATGACTTTTATGGAAATCTTTTGCACATGTATAGCCTATATTGAATTGCTTGCCTTCTCAATGGGGATGAGGAGGGAGGAAAGGAGAGAAGTTGGAACTCAAAGTTTTAAAAATGAATGTTAATAATTGTTTTTACATGCAACTGGGAAATAGAAAATACAGGTAACGGGGTATAGAAATCTATCTTGCCCTACAAGAAAATAGAGGAAATGGGGATAAGAGAAGGGAGAGGAGTGATAGAGGGGAGGGCAGATTGGGGGAAAGGGTAATCAGAATGCATGATGTCTTGGGGTAGGGGAGGGGAGAGATGAGGCTAAAATTTGGAATTCAAAATCTTATGGAAATGAATGTTGAAAACTATTAGTAAATTAATTTTTTTCAAAAATGTTCAGTTTGACAACAGGCATCGTCCATCCAGCAAGTTACCACGAGAGGGAGATTTCACTCTTCACTGACAGGAATGGGACATGTTCTTCCTGTCGAGCTTGTAAAATTGTAATCTTCCTTCCTTTCCTCTCCATAAATATTTGGTTGATGTCTGCTGCACACCAAGCCCTGCACAGGACGCTCATTCTCCCAGGAATTAGAGGCATAGCTTAAGGATGATGACGATTGGTAAGAAATCGCACATCTTGGCTGCTAAGAAGCTGAATTTGAAGCCCTCTGTCCACACCCTTGATTTCTGATACTAGAATCCAAATGCAGAGACTCCACCACCTTGGAGAGTCAAGAGTGTATTATGAAGCTTTTGCAGATCTTTTCCAATTTTTGCTTCTTATTCTTCTTCCAAATTTATTCTTAAAATGCCCTGGGGATGACTTTTTAAATTCTTGAACTATTTTCTCTAAATTTGTTTTCTGTTTTTTTCCTCCCACTTTATGAGTCATTGTCACTTACAATATTCTACCTCCCTCCTCCATAAGTCTGTGCAGATTAACATGTCATTGGACAGTCATACCCTCAAGCTCCCACATCATTATAGCATAGAGTGGGAGGCAACCTGATCTTGTGTGCAGACAGCTAGAGCAGGAGTCAGAAGGATGTCTCTTCAGATTCCATCTCTGATTCAACCAATGAGTCATTTCACTTGAGTCTCAGTTTCTCTGTTTATAAAATGGGTATAAAATACCAACCTCACAAGGCTAGATGAAGTTTTGTGATCAAACATATATAAAGGACTTTGTGAACTCACAAGTTTTATGTAAATATCAGTTGTTAGTATGGTCATTACTGTCACCTTATGTATGGTGACATTGGGATAGAACGGTTCCTATTACAAATCACTCTCATACTCTTGGCCTTTTATGTTTAATGTTCACTGGACTATTGGTGAGGTGGACAGAATGATGGCTTTTTTTAATTGAATAAGTGTTGGAACACAAGTTTGTCCTCTCTGGGCTCATGGACATCATCTTTGGGACAGTTCAGGTCAATAAGAATTTATTTAGTGCTTAATGTTCACTGGACACTGAACCTATGATACAAATACAAGCCAAAATAGAGTCCCTGACCCTTAGAAGATTATGTTCTAACCACGAAAGATGACAGGACAAAAGGGCAGAAACCCATAAAGGGAGGATTCTGGAAGCAGACGGTCTGCCAAGGAAAAAGGTACTTCCTCATGGTTCTGGTTCTGCTCCCAGGTCTCTGCATTTGGAGCATCTTTCAGGGAACAGACTCCCCCATGGTGTATCTGCCTGTAGGGACACTCACCCTTACTGCCAGACTTCTTGGATCCTGAGATGTCAGGAGTCCCAATAATTTTCAATTGCTTAGAACTCAGATTTTATGCTTAGACTCACTTGGTGAACCTGTCTAGCTTCATGGTCCAGTTGCCCCTCCCCTGCATCCTGACCCAGTGAGCCCAACTATGGATGATTGAGACCACACTCTGGCCATAGATGTTGGCCTTGGATGTGCCTTGGGTGCTGCTGGTTGGTTTATACCCTCCTCACCCCGATTCCTAGGATGCTAGGGTCATTGAAAAAGTGTTCCTTCTTAATTGGAAGACTCTTGCATGCCATGTTAATAAGGTCCCCAAGTGCTTGGAGGTCACTAATTATGCTTTAAGTCTGACAAAACATTTTCCTTATGTAACATCCTGTTAAATAATTAGCTTGTTTTAAGACCAGGGTAGGTGAATCATGGGCCCTGAGGTCTGCGTGTTCCCTTCCTCTTCAACATTAGAGAATTTAGTTTAAATGAAAAGTTAAGGATTCAGTAACAATCATTCTGAGCCCCACTTGGGCCAGTTCCTAACACCTAGGCAGAAGTTAGGTTCTCCACCAAACCTCCACATAACTAACCTTCCCCTCCTTTTAGTGCAGGCAAAATTCAGGTGACTCTAAATGTTTGGTTAAGGAAACAGCAGCTTGTATTACAGTATCTGGGGATAGACAAGCACTTGTGTGGGAAGGTGGAGAAACATACAGCCTCTTGTCAGGGCTTTCCCTGGGTTGGGTCCTCTCCCCTCGGATGCCTGAGAGGCATGCCCCTCGAATGCCCCTCAATATCTCCCTTCCCCACCATAACTCAGTCCCTCATCTGCTCCTCACAGGTCATTGGAGTTCCAGTCTCTTGATTCCTGATCCTCAGAATTTCTCTGGTTGTGAGGACTCCTTCCTTTTATGCTAATTCCTTAATTCTCACCCAGGTGTAGACACTGCTCACACAAAGTGCCAATTGTTAGATTCAATGAGGTGCTCTTCTGTAAGATAATTAATGGAGACCCACTCTTACATCTATAATAATCCTGGGAGATTGGCCGTGCAAACATGCCCCCTCACTTTACAGAGAGTTCAGAGATGTTGACTCAGCTAGTGAATGTCAGACTCAGCATCCGAACCCAGAGCTCCAGACTCCAAGACCCCTACTGTTCTCATTGTACCTCACTACAAAATTCACCATCCATCCCCACTTCTCCAGGTCATGTGGAATAGAGTAGCAGTAGATCATGCTGGGACTTGAGAGCCAGAGCTCAGTCACTGACTCCCCGGGAATCTTGGACACTCTGACACTCCGTTTCCCCACTGTTTAATGAGCAGACTTTTGTGACTCTGAGGATGCTTCCTTTCCTGTCATCCACCCTGCCCCTCCAAATGCAGCTTGCTCAGGATCCCTATTCCCACTTGTTAGAAAATGCATTGGTTTGGGGCAGTGGGGAGGTGTCACAGGAGCCAGAGGTGAGCTCAAGGAGGGATGGAGCCAGAGCCACCTGGACAGGAGAGGCCAGAGGGTTTGACCAAAAGCTCAGTAATGGGAGATCACATCTGGAAGGGTCCGAAGGCATGATGGACCCCAAATCATCATTTGACAAAGGAGAAAAAGAATGGCCAAAGACAGGTCTGGGCAAAGCTGCCCAGCAGAAGCCACATCTGCTACTATCCTGAAGACAGATGTCAGAGGATAGAGATTAATCGGCGTGAGCCTCCTGCTGGGGGTTCAGACAACATGGGCAGGCCCATCGCTCAGGGCCTAGATGATATGAATGTGAGTTCAGGTACCACCCACAAGAAGAATGGGTCCCCAAGAGGCTGTCATGGGAGGACAGCAGATCACTGAAGGGCTGGGGTGCAGCAGCTGACACAGAGCTCCACATCTATGTTTGTATATCTGTGTGTATCTGTGTACATGCACACCCATGCATATAAATGTCAGGCACAGGAACAACAAATGGACACTGAACTAGACCAAGCATTAGAGAACCAGGAGAACAGACTAGATTGCTTTGGCATGGAGCTTCATTAATGAGCTCCCATTGACTTCTCCCAGAGAAAAAGTTCTCAACAAGGTGACTCTGTGACTGTGAGTTGTGGAACATGACATCTCCTGGGATGGACAAAACTTAGAGGTTTCCATCTAACCAAAAAATCACAAGCCTGATGATGAGTATGCTTCATCCATCTATATTTTTCTGTGTAGATTGTTAGGCAAAACTCTTTTGAGTAGTACCTGATCTCTTCCAGGAAAAAGTCTTGGTGCGGTCAGCTCAATGCCATCCATAGATAACAGGGTCTAGAGGACCGAGTATTCACAATCCTCTTCACCTTGTACTCTACTGAATCCCCAGCTCTGGAAAATACCTTTGTTCAAATAGCCTCTCTTTCACGACTTGTCTCATATGTATGATATATGCTATATACCATATGATATACGGCAGTCACTGAACAAAACTCTTTCCCTAAGCCCTCCCTCTCCTCCTTTCTTAACTGCATGTATTTAGCCAGTGATACTTCCCTGGAGAGCAGAATGTAACAAGGCTGGTTCTTTCCAAGGTGTTGGATTCTTCCACACCATGAGTGGGTATTGAGCAGTTTTGGGCATCTGATGATGGATAAAGTATGTCTTTTAAGTGCTCCCTGGGTGATTACATTCAGCATCATTTTCTTCAGTGTGAACCTAAGCCTTCATCTGCTGTAGAAGACTCTTCCAATTCAGAGCTTTCATTTCAGAGCTTTTCTCCCCAGTGGATCCTCTGATGGTAAATCAAGGATGACCCATGGCTGAAGGCTTTCTCACGTTTATTGCATTCACAGGGTTACTTTCCACTATAAATGATCTGGTGTTCTGTAACAGTTCTCCTGTAGCTAAACACTTTCCCACATTCCTTACATTCAAAGGGCTATTCTGAGCAGAAATGCTTTGATGGTAAACAAGGTGTCTGCATTGAATAAAGACAGACCTTCAGGGAGACAGACTCGCTGATTTAGAGCTGGGAAGTGCATTGGGCCATTTGGTCCAACTCTCTCATTTATAAAGGAGAAAAGTGAGACTTAGAGATGCAGTGACTTGCCCTTGGTCACACAGCTTGTCTGAAAAATTATTTGAGCCCATGTCTTTGCAGCACTCTATCTATTGCCTCAATTAGGGAGAGAAGAGTGGAAGGAAAGAGTAGACTAAGAGGAAAGCAGCAAAACCTTCCTGGAGCAGGGGAGCAGTATTGCCACCCTGACCTCCCCCTTACCCAGCTCTGCCCACATCTGTCCTCCCTCAGCAGATGTTCTCCTCCTGAAATCTTCCCATTTTTCCTCTGCTCTGGCTCAGGCTCTGGATCTCTCTTGGTCCCAACCCTGGATTCTAAGGACCAGAGTCTGTCATGGGATGACCACCGCTCTCATTGGTCAGCAGGGCTAAGATGCATTCCCTGTCCAGCCTGAGAAATCAGCATGCTGGCTGAATGCAAAGGCAATGTATGGAGTGGGTTCATCAGGAAGATAAGCACAGTGGGAGGGGGGAAATGCCTTTTGTCATGAGGAGTAGCCTCATCCTCTTTGCCCAGAAGGCTGCTAGATTAGTACAAGGGACAAAGACAATGACAAAGTATGAGGTATCGTAGAGAAAATACGTCCCTTAGAAGTAGTGCTGTTGTTGAGTCCTTTCAGTCATGTCTCACTCTCCATGACCCCATTTAGGGTTCTCTTGATAGAGACCCTGGAGTGGTTTACCATTTTCTTCTCCAGCTCATTTTAGAAGTATGGAAACTGAGGCAAACAGACCAAAAGTGACTTGTCCGTGGTCTAGCTAGGTTCTAGCTAATGAGTGTCTGAGGCCAAATTTGAACTCAGGTCCTCCTGACTCCAGAGCTAGTGCTTTATACACTGAGCCACCTAGCTACTCCCTAGGAAGTATGCTGTTTTATAAACCCACATCTGACCAGTAAAGAGAAACTCAAACAATAGACACCCTATGGCTCTCTGGTTGCCAGAATGATCCACAAGGGTTATGAATGGTGTGGAATTGGAGCCAATGGCATTTCCAGGATTGTCCAGTCCTTATGTCCTTTTACTCTTGAGGGATTGTGGGATTATAATCCTGGCTAGATCCTTTGTTCTGGGGGAAACAGCAGGAGGTGAAGCAGGAGAGGAGGAATGGTCCCCACTCCCATTTATACAGGCTATAAAAAGTTTCCTTCTTTTTTTCTGGGAGGCATCATAGTACAGTAGGAAGCAGACTGGCTCTGGAGTCAGAGAAAAAATTCCAGCTTCGACATTTGCTTCCTATGTGACCTTAGGCAAACCACTGAATCTTCCCAGATTTCAGTTTTCCCTTGAAAAATGAAGGGATTGAACTAGATGACCTCTAAAATTCCTTTGATGTCTAAAACTATTGCAATATCTTCTCTGAGGCTCTCAGAGGGAGGTGGTAACTTCCTCTCCTTTGAGTTCTAGGAGCTATTTCTTGTGCTGTCACTAATGACTCCCCATTGTTTTACACTGACAACCAGATAGACAGTTAGTTTATAAATGAGTATTAGTATGGCAGAAAGTAGATACAGATCAATATCTTATACCGTGTAACCAAAATAAAATCCAAATTGGTACATGATTTAAATAAAAAGGCTGATACTATAAGCACTCTGGAAGAGCAAAGAATAGTTTACCTGTCAGATTTATGGACAATGGAAGAATTTATGATGAAACAAGAGATAGAGAACATTATGAAATGCAAAATGGATAATTTTGATTACATTAAATTGAAAAGTTGTCGTACAAACAAAGCCAATGCAACCAAGATTAGGAGGGAAGAAGAAAATTGGGAAAGAATTTTTGCAACCAGTATCTGTGATAAAAGTTTCATTTCTAAACTATATAGAGAACAGAATCAAATTTATAAGAATACAAGCCATTCCCCAATTGATAAATGGTCGAAGGACATGAACAAGCAGTTTTCAGAGGAAGAAATTTAAGTTACCTATAGTCATATAAAAAATTCTCCAAATCATTATTGATTAGAGAAATGCAAATCAAAACAGTTCTTAGGGACCACATCACACCTGTTGGATTGGCTAACATGACAAAACAGGAAAATTATAATTGCTGGAGGAGAGGTGGGAAAATTGGAACACTAATGAATTGTTGGTGGAGTTGTGAACACATGCAACCATTTTGGCAAGCAATTTGAAACTATGTCCAAAGGACTATAAAAATGTGCATACCGTTTGACAGAGCAATACCACTTCTAGGACCATATCCCAAAGAGATCATACAAATGGGAAAAGGATCCACATGTACAAAAATATTCATAGCATCTCTTTTTGTGGTAACCAAGAATGGAATTTGAGTGGATGCCCATCAATTAGGGAATGGTGAAACAAGCTGCGGTATATGAATGTAATGGACTATTATTGTGATACAAGAAATGATGAATGGAGAGACTTCAGAAAAACCTGGAAAGACTTATGTGAACTGATGCTGAGTGAAGGGAGCAGATCCAAGAGAGCATTGTACACAGTTACAGCTAAATCATGCGATGACTAACTTTAATAGACTTGACTCTTCTCAGGAATGCAACGTCCTAAGACAACTCCTAAAGGCTTATGGTGGAAAACGCTATCCACATCCAAAGAAAGAATTACAAAATCTGAATGCAGGGTGAAGTAGACAATTTGCTCTCTCTCCTTTTCTTTTGTTTCTTCTTTCTCATAATTTGTTCCATTAGTTATGATTCTTCTTTACAACATGACTAATGTAATAATATGTTTGATATGAATGTATATGTAGAACCTGTATCAGATTGCACACTGTCTTGAGGAGGGGGGAGAAGAAAGAAAGGGAGAAAATTTTAAACTCAAAAGCTTGTGCAACTGAATGTCATAAACTAAAAATTAATTAATTAATTAATTGAAATTTTTAAATAGTATTTACTAAATTACTATTGTAAGAACAGTTGATGCAAAGAACGTTTTCTCCAAACTAGAGACACAGTTTCCCCTTGCACACTCAGACACCAAGGAAAGTGGATGCAAATTTAGTGCAATGGTAATGAGGCACACGTTCAGAGCACACATGTGGCCAAAGGGCAAACTTACAATTTCTGGTTCCTGGAAAATCCTTCTGGAGTCCACAACTGGTCTTCTCCTCTGGTAAAAGGCGTCATGATCCCTGAAGTTACTTCTTTCTCAATTGGTTCTGCTTCTGTATCCATGTTTGTCTTCAGTTGTCTCTCTGCTTCTCAGGTGACTGTTTTGCCCTCAGCATATCTCTTGGCTATCAGCTGGAAGTCTTATCGCCTCTTTTCCATTTTTTCTGATAATATTGTTAATAAATAGGGGTGGGGTGAGGACTTTCTCATATCCCACCTCCCACAATGCGCACTGCTGAGCTTCTTTGATGTGGGACTGGACAACTCCTGAAGTTTCTCCCTGGAAGAGATTGCAAGTGTAGATATGGTTTGAACATTTTAAAATCAGATTGTATCTGCTGATTGACACTGAGGTGAGGGTATCTAGCCCCCTTACCCTACAATTGGCATCAAAGGAAAGGTTCACCTCTGCAAAATACATACCATATATGTGTGTGTGTGTGTGTGTGTATAGCAAAACCACAAAGAATGCTCAGAATTCTTCTAACTTTCTGTTAGATGTAAAATGACCACCTCCATCCTCATCATCACCACTTCCAGAATTCAACTCAACTCACCCAACATTTCTTAAGACCAACTCTGGGCCAAAAATGAGGCAAATAAATGAGGACTGTCACACACCTGGGCACCTATTCCCTGGTAACTCAGTCCTTCAAGCACTGTTGATGAATATGCTAGAGGACAGGCCCATAAATATGGAATTATGAAATATGTGTCTCACCCACAACCTATTGGTGGTCAGGAAAGTATTGGTGTCAAGACCAGACTAGGAGGCTGGACTACATGACCTATAGGGCAGAATAGAGCAGAAGGAGGAACACAGCCCAGAGCCTCCAACTCTTTGCTAAGTTCTTGTTCATCAGGCAGGCAAAAAATAGTAATCAGGTGGTGGAATGATCCAATGACAAAAGTTTCCTCTAGCTCCAGTCTTATTCTTCCACTCCTTATGTCTTCCCAACCACTCTCTCCTCTTCATGTTTTTCACAGGGTTGGGTATGGAGCAGTAAGAGGTCTTAGAGATTATCAAAAGTTAAACTCTAATTTTACAGATGAATAAACAGACTAGGCGTAGTAGTGACTTGTCAAGCTCACAGAACCAAGCAGGTCTTGTACCTCTGAATTCTGTGTTCCCTTCACCAGAACGTGAATTCAATAGTTGATGCTCTGGGTGGCAGGTATGAGACCCCAGAGGTGGTGAAGTTGGGACACAGGGGTGCATCATCCTGCTTTCCTTACCACCACTTGAGAAAATGAAGTGTTTTTAGCCTGGATTCTTGCAGCTCTGACCTAGCTTCCTCCTGTTCATCAAGATCTGAATGTCTATTGGATGTCAAAATTGACTTTTCAGTAGATTATATAACCAATTAATCAATCAGTAAGAAGTATCTGCTTATCTGTGCCGGTACTAGGGATACAAGTACAAAGAAGCAACCAACTTTGACTCTTCCCTTGACATCCACGTGATGGGACCACCAGAATCCTCCATTAATTCCCGCAACAAAGAGACCTTGCCTCAGTGATGCTCAGTCCAACTGACAATTCTGTGATAAATGTTTTGTTGTTGTTGTTAAGCATCCTCTACCAGATAAATCTGAATGACAAACCTCATTGCAGAAATCTGCTCATTCTCTGTAGAGCCATGATGGAGCTGACCAGGGTGCTAATGGTGCTGATGGCAGTGGTGCTGATGGTAAGAATGATGGTGATAATGATGAATGAATAGAAAGTCATTTACTGAGCTTTTGCTATGCATTAAGAAACATTCTAAGTGCTGGAAATACAAATGGAAAATTAAGAAAGTTTCTGCTCCTGAGGAGCTCATATTCTAATGGGGAAACAACACACAGGGAAGGTTTCCATCCATTGCTAGTCAAATGAAAAGAAGCCATGGGTCTTGGGGGCAGTGGCAGAGCAGGGAGTCTGGCCTCTTCTGCAGTATCATTTCTACCCATAAAATGAGATGTTTCTGATGTTGAACCACTTAATTATGACAAGGACTTTGGTGACCAGAACTTTCCTTTCTGGATTTTCAGTAGCTGTGGCTGTAGTCTCTACAGGAGCAGTTGGGCTCCACGTTGAATTTTTATAGGGGCTGCTTTCCAGGAGGATGGTTGAGGGTATCTGATGGAAGTCTTGATTTTAGGGTCCTGGGCTGTCTTCGTAAGGATTGAAGAGCATAGGGAGGGTAAGGTTTGACTTGTTGGGCATATGGAACTTTCTGTCCTCAAAGGTGCCTGACTGCTTCTGTTAGTTTGGTTTGCTTGTCCTGTGGGTGGTAGTGGGTTGGCAGTTGGTGAGAATTGCTGACTTTATCTACAAGAGTTGCTTCTGTGGATGATGGATATAAGGAATGAACTGGAATAAGAACTGGTAGTCTGGAAGGTACTGTCACCCTAAGGGCTTCTGCCTGTTGGGGTCAGTGTATCAAAAATTGTTGTTTGTGGTGGTGAAGAAGGTTGGCATCCTCATAGTGATATCTCCCCTCAGTGATAACTATGGGGGCTGGGATGGAAAGAAGCAGATCTGATGTTGGTGACCCCTGTTACTCCCAAGTCTCGAGTTCAGCACCCTGGGCTAAGTTCATGAGTGTCTGAGGGGAACTGGTGCTCAAAGGGGTGATGACACTTTGACTTGCCTGGCACATGCCACATCTTCAGGGAGGATTGCTACTTCAGCTAGCTGATGGTAATAGTAGTGGTGACAATGAGGATGACAGTGTGAAGAGTGGGGATGGTGGTGGAGGTAATGATGAGGATGGAGGTGGTGGTGGTAGGAGTCATGAAAAGGTGAAGGTAATCATGCTTGTGCTAGAGACAGTAAGCATACCTATATCACTTTGACCTTAACAAATTCACTCACTTCATTTATCTCCTTGGTTCCCCCTTTGAAGCCTATGAGGTAGGGAGGGCAAGTAAGCTTCTCTCCATCCTCCAGACAATGAAGCTCTTTCCTTCATTCCCTTCATCTGCCTTCTTGAGACCAATGGAGATCTCCCTCCCTTATGCTCTTATAGCTCCTCTGATCTAGTGGACAGACCTCAGGCCATCATCATAGCCTGCCTTGCATTGGCATCTATTGTCTCTCAGTTGTTAGTGTCACTTCTTCAATTTCACACCAAACTGCTGGAGGGCAGTGCCTGGGCACTATATACCACACTATGTAGCCCAGAATAGGGTGGGGAAAGGGCAGAGGGAGGGGTGCAGAATACAAATCAATTCTTGTTGGTCCACAGACTTGTTGCTATGTCTATGAGATTGCTTCAAATCTACAAAGTTCATGAGTATTTAATGAGATGGGTAGGGATGGCATTTCTAAAGGCCTTTCTAACATTGATGTCCTAGGGTTTTGTGATCAGTCACTTCTGTTCTGCCCCTCAAATCATCCAGGAGTGAATGAGCTGTTTCCATGTTGCCCTAAAGCAGAATGGAAACCCCTCGAGGACAAGTGCTATTTCATTGGATCTTCATATCTCTGGTGCCTGGCACATAGTGAGTGAAAAATGAATGTTGAATTTAATTGACTCAAATTAAAATTCTCTAATTCTGTGAAGCATTTAAGGAGAGATTGTGTGACCACATGGAAAGTAAAATGGACTAGAAATCAGGGTTTTGGCTCTGACATTAACTGTGGGAGTTTGAGCTAACTCCTCTCTTTCAGTCTCAGTTTCTTCTTCTGAAAAATGGGTCTAATCATCTCTGAACTCCCTCCCTGCCTCATAGTGCTCTGAGCTCAAATGAATTCATGGATGTAAAGTGTGTTGCTGTGAAGTGCTATAGCTATAGGTATAGCTATTGGAGATTCTGGGAGGTGGCATCACATGCTGAATACTAGAGTGTATATGTTATTTGTGTGACTTATACTGGGTAAAATATTAGTCAGAATAAAAGAACAGAAGAGGAGGATGCTCGTCCTAATGAATCAGAATCTTTCGGGTCTCATGCAAAGTTCTCCTGTTCCTAGAGTCAAAGTGATGGCACTGAGAGAGCCTTTTAGGGCTGGGGGTAGAGAGGCTGGAGCCCTTCTCTTCCCACCTCCTTCTTTGACTGAGCAGGATACTGAGGCTCAGAGAGGAACAGGGACTTGTTGAAAGTAGGGGTGACTTGGAATTAGGTCTAACATCTCCACTGAGAGCAGTATTATTTACACACACACACACACACACACACACACACACACACACACACACACACACACACACATACGATTGTGACCTCCCCTTGATGAATCACCATCAGTCCAATGGAATGCCAGTTCATTTGTGTCCCCAAAGCCTAGGACAGTGCCTCGTACACAGTCGGTGCTTGATACATGCTCTTGGGATAAAGTCAAACACCTATCTACGGGCCATCAGAGTCCATTGGGTTCAGCCCTAGGTCCATAAGACTGAGACAGCCCCAGAGCAGGCTGATCAGGAGCTGAGCTGTTAGGGACCTTTACCCTCAGTCCTCCAGAAAAGCCAAAGTCAAAAGTCCCACAAGACAAAAGCTTCAACCTCATCATAAATAAAAGACTGCGCGTGAGAACTTATTTGCAGTAAAATGATCCGATAAAAATGTAATTTATGTCCTGCTTGCTTCTGTGTATTTTATGCCATATCCCAGTAAAGTATTTCCATTTTACAACATGTTCCTATTAAAACTATTCCTTATAAAACTGTCGGAGTAAAATCAAAGGCAGAGGGCGGGGGGGGGGGGGGGTGGACAGAAGAACAATTCCAAGAGCAGAAGGTGGGGCCCCAGAGAGGAAAGACACATGCCCATCCCCCACTCCAGCCTCCCAGCCTCAAGTGGTAATGCCTCAGCAAGGCAGGCCAGGGGTCCTGTAGAAGAAACTGAGGCAGTCAGGACAACAAGACCTTATCAATCCTGAGACCCTCCTGCCCCAGGACTGAGAAAAGTAGGAAAGAGCAAAGATATGCCAGACTTCCTCAGCTGAGGGGATGAAATCCTCTGTTGTCTGCTCTGATTCTCCACCCTGCTTGTCTCTGTGAGGTGAAGGAGGTCATGTCTTGCTCCCAAGGCCCCATGGAAGTCCTTCTCCTGCACCCCCCATGGTCAGGGTTCCAGGGCAGGTAGAGAACGGAGTTTCAGCTGTGGGAGCAGGTGTGCATCAATTCTGTACAAAAACAGTTTGGGGTCAGAGGACCTCCGTTCAAATCCTGTCTTTTCTACATATTGCCTTTGTGGCTTCAAACAAGTCTTGACTATGGTTTTAGTATCCTCACTTGTACATGAGGAGGTTGGGCTTGTAAAGACCCACTCTGGTCTGAATCTGTCATGTCTGATTCCATGTACCAGGGTGCCCAAGGCCAGGAAATGGAGACATCTACTCACAGGAGAAGATGCCAGAGCCCCCTCTAGCTGTCCCAGAAGTTTCTGGGATAAGCCAGCTTTGGAAGGAAGGCCTCCATCATGTGGAGAATTCTTCTCTCCACACTAAGCATGAGAGATTAGAGTGGGTAGCCTTCCCAGGAAGGGACGAATCAACTTTTAAAAGCAGATTCTGAGCTTTGTAAAGGTGTGGTCCTCAGGGTCACTCAAAGTAGTGAATGACAAATTGAGCAAAGGAAGAGGAACCTGAACCACAGCTGTCCCTTTAAGACCCATCGGACTCAGGGGACAGAGGCAGGCCAGCCATGGGGCAAACTAGTGGTGGCCTGGATTAAAACGGCTCATCCAAAATGTCCTTGCCACATCATCACCTGGAGCCTCAATCTCCTCCTCTATCAGATGGGGGCATATTGGTCTAGATGATGTGAGAGCTGATTTTCTGTGGCGTACCTTCCTGAATGTGGAGAACCACAGGGAGCTGGCCAGGGTCCTGGTCTTCTGTTACAGCAATGGGAGTGGGTAGGGCTTGGTCAGATGAGCTAAGGAGATAAACATACCCAATATCTGTAGGGGACAGGGAAGGGAGGAAGGTAATTTACCAACTGTTGAAGAATGGAGACCTTCACTACAGACTGCTGGATGTGCTCAACACCATGAAAATAAAAACCTTTCACACAATGAAATAAAGTCCCAAAGGGAAACAAAGCAGGGTATATAACATGGAAGACAAGGATTTGGAGGGGAGCTCTCTCCCTCAGACAGACAGGCAGGACATGAATGATAGCTAGGTGGAAGATAGACAAATAGATGATAACTAGATAGATAGATAGATAGATAGATAGATAGATAGATAGATAGATAGATAGACAGATAGACAGATAGACAGACAGACAGACAGACAGTCAGACAGACAGACAGACAGACAGACAGACAGACAGACAGATAGATAGATAGATAGATAGATAGATAGATAGATAGACAGACACTCAGACAGAAAGACAGATAGATAGATAGATAGATAGATAGATAGATAGATAGATAGATAGATAGGTAGATAGATAGATAGATAGATAGATAGGCAGACACTCAGACAGAAAGACAGATAGATAGATAGATAGATAGATAGATAGATAGATAGATAGATAGATAGATAGATAGATAGATAGATAGATAGATAGATAGATAGATAAACAAGAAGTATAGTCAGATGGACAGTCATATGGATGGACAGATAGACAGATGGACAGGGTACACAGATTGATGATAGATAGCACAGAAATATGGGCAGATGGATGGATGAAGGGACAGAGAGGGAGAGAGAGAAAAAAACGGAGAGAGAGAGAAAGAGAGAGACAGAGACAGAGAGACAGAGAGAGATTAGGCAGTCCTGTTCTGACCATATTTCAAGTAGTGTGCTCAGTTCTGGCTGCCAGGGTCCAGAAAGGATTGTGATTAGCTGGAGAGTGAATGCCCAAGAGGGAAATGAGCAGGGTGAAGAGCCTTGAGCCCATGTTATATGAGGGCCAACTTAAAGAGAGAAGACTGGGAGTAGGTGGAGGAGGCATCATAGTTGCCTTTGTGTATCTGAAGGGCTATCACATGTAAGGACAGTTACATGAGTGTCCTGGCCTGCAAGGGTGAGAGTAGGAACAATGGACTGGGTTCAGCCTATTGAGTAGAGCAGGAGGTGAGTTCAGCGTGGTTCTAAGGAAAGTTGAATGGAGCTGTCCTGCCTTGGGTGCTGCTGGACTCCCTTGTACTGGAGGGCTTCAGAGGCTGTTTGGGCAGACTAGGTGGTCCCTGGAGAGCATCCTCAAGTTAAGCTGCAATGACTTGGTGCAGCCAACCCCAGCTTCTCAGAACGGTTTCTACTCTTTTTTTCTCAGTCCTGAAATGTTGTGGACATTTGGTAATCACTGGATTCAGTCTGTCTGAGCAACTGTTTCCCATCACCAACCACGGTGAGTTGGTTAAACAGTAAGAGTGACATCTTGCCTCGTTACAGACACAACAGAAGCAACGATCCCTTCATTACCCAAGGCACCAAACCCTCCAGGACACCCGAAGCCTCACTATGGCTGCACCAGCTGCAGATCCACCATATTTGGGGCTGTGAGTGGGGGAGAGTACAGCCAGGGAATCAGGAGGATCCTGAAGGTCCCACAGGGGAAGCGAGGGACTCCAGCAAGGGAGCCCCGAAGAGCATGACTTTTCCTTCCCTATGGAAGGGCCACCTGAAATGTCACCTTGTCTCCATTACCCACCTCCATTGACCATCTACACTTTACCCTCTACAACATCTTATTTGTACCTGGTTTTCCGTGTACTATCTCCCCATTGGATTGTGAGTTCCTTGAGGACAAGGACTGTCTTTCTTCATTCTTTATGCTTAGCCACGGGCCAAGCAGACAGCAGTCACTTCATAAATGTGTGCTGATCCTGCCTGGAATTGACATGAAGTCGGGGCGATATTGTATCCCTGCAGTGTCCTTACTATTGGTGGCAATTTCCTATAGTCAAAAGGTTTATAAGCTTAATACCAGATCTATTCAATTATAGATTATGGGTAGGGGAACATCTGAGGTTGTCTAAAGTGAAGCTATTAGGCATGGGACTTTAGACCAACAGCAATAAGTTAGGGTCCTTTAATTCTTAGTAATAGTGTGGAGACAATGAGGTCAAGAGCTTGTGAAGTTAGCAACATAAATATTATTTGTGTCTCAGTTGGTTAATGTTTAAAAAACAATATTTCTTTTGTGGTCCATATTGTAAATGCTTTAAAAGGAAGTATCATCTGACCAAAAGTTTGAATTGCTTTATCTGTTATAAACTGTGTTAAAAATAAATAATAAAAATTAAAAATTAAAAAAATAAATGTGTGCTGATTGACCGATAGGCCCAGCCCTGCCTTGGGGAGTCCACTTGACTGTGTGGAGCAAGACTGAGGGTCTATACAAGTCCAGAGACTCTTCCATAGGCCAAGTAGACAGGCTGGCTGCTTCTAGTCAGGGCTCTCCATGAACCAGCTGTGTGACCTTACGTCCGTCCCATTCCCTCTCTGGTCCTCTTTCCTCACCTGTAAAACCAGTGGACACAATGAGGCATCCTTCTGTCTTGGGCCCTCCACTGGAGACCACTCTTCAGGCTGGCACTCTCCACTAATTAATATTCCCTAGGATGGTCCTTGGACCAGCAACAAATCCATTTACACACACTCTCCTTCTGCCCACACCTCCTATTCAGGCTACTTGACCATTTCACTGAAAGTAACTCTGGGCTTTTTCACCCAAGGATTTCAATTTTTTTTGCATATTTGAGTAGGTTAAAAGCCAAGAATTAAGAACCTAGATTTACCCTGTGCTGTTTGGGTGCCTTCTCACCTCTAAGGTAGGACAGGGTCAAAAGTCTAGCACCTCATTAGTCAAAAAAGGGGCTCAGACCCTAGAGTCAGTCCTATGTAGAGGGTCAAGATAAGGACAGGGCTAGTGTGGCTATCTGGGAGGAGGCAGGGCCCAGGTACTGAGAGTTCTCCTTCCTGAGTGCGGGCTTCCCTCCACACTTGCTACTCTAGGACTTAAACAGACACACAATGTGATTTGGAAAAAAAGTCTCTGCACAAAGTGAGGTCCACCTACCACAGGCCTTGCAGGTGTGACCTCCTTCTCTTTGTTCTATCTTGGGTTCTCTTCCAAGCAAAGAACTAGGAGCATGGGGCTCTCCTACCCAGGGCAGAAAGGTTACTGATATCCCCCCACTACCACCCAGATCAGATTCTGGGGTCAGGGGTCATCAGGCCTGGGTGGACTTAGGAAGCTCTGAGGAAGCCCATAGTAAGGGTAGGAGGAGGGAATGTGCACACATAAAGACCACCTGGCACTTCCAGCCAAGACCTTTGGACTTCCCTGCCTCTCTGGCCTGAGCAAAGAAGGATCTCTATGAACTGTACAAAAGTCAGGATACAGGTTTCTTTATCTTCCTTGTGTTTTGCATCATATGGAAGCCAGACATGGTGCTGCTCATCCCCTCTCGGGGCAGGTTTCCCAGCTGGCAAACTGAGATAAGTATGAGGCTGGTGTTCTGCCTTGCACTGGGGCAGTGGAGAACAGAGACCTCTCTGCCCATAGTCCCTGGACTGGGCATCCCTCTGGGCAATCAGGCGGGTCATCGAGTTCCAATCTTGAACCCCCCCACCAGTAAGGTGGGGGTTGCCAGGAGGCCCTCATTGTTCCAGGAAGCCCAGATGGCAGTGCCTGGGACTCAAAGGGGAGAGAAGTGTGGGCAGGGGACCCGATGCCTCCTCCATCCGTCTCTCTCCTCTCTCCAGCTCCATTCACTGGGCATTTCTCGATTCTCTGTTGTTAGGCAGCATCCTTCAACCCATTGATTTCACATTAATTTTGCATATGTTCACAACTCATTTTGTTTGTGTGCATTGTACCCTCTCCCCTCTGGAAGACTGGAAGCTCTCTGAGGGCAGATACCAGGGTCATTGTTCAACCTTGCATTTCCTTGAGGGCAGTACCTTGCTGTTTGTATCGTATCCCTGGCACACAGTAGACACTTAGTAAATGCTTACTGTTGCTGAGATCACCTTGTGGCCTTAATAGCTTCCTGTTACCTGGTCTGGACAAGCTGGTAGTGAAAGAAATATGATTTCCAATGAGATCTGGGGGCTGCTGTCCGTGATACATGAAATACTATGGAAAGCAAGAGATGTATCTGAAAGATGGAGAAGGATGAATGGCAAGCTGGTTAGTGAAACATGGAAGAGGATCAGCTAGCTATGGGCCAGAGAGATTGACTTTGATTTTGGAGAAAACAATTCATAACATATGATGAAAGGTATGGTTGGTAAACATCTGGGAAAGGGAGCTCTAATCTCAGAGAGCCAATCAGACTTCATCAAGAATGGGCCATGCTGGGCTCACCTCCTCTCTGTTTGTGATAGAGATGCTAAAATGGAGGATCATGAGAGTGATGCCGAAAGTTTAGCAAGATTTTAACATCACATTAAATTCAATATTTCTCATAAGTTCTATTCTGGTGGAAAACATGGGGAGATATGGAGCACATGATGAGACCACAAGACTTAGAAGCGGTTGCATGGCCAGACCCAAAGAGTAGTCACTGAGGATTCTTTGACAACATGGCATTGAGGACTTGGCCCTGGCTGTTTTATCATTTGTATCAATGCCTTGGAGAGAAGTCTAGATGGTATGCTCATGAATCATTCATGCACCACCAAACAAAACACAGTGGATAACAAAGTCAGGACCCAAAAGGGATTTGACAGGCCAAGCACTGGGCTGGATTCACAAAGACAAAATGTAATAGGGATAGAAGAGGGAAGATGGTCAGATTCTTCTCGACAGCGCCTCTGCCATCCTTGCCTTTTGCTGCCTTCGTATCACCAGTATCTGCTATGGTGCCTGCCACATAGTAGGCTCTTAAAATTGTCACTAGCCAAGTGGATAGGGACAAATGTCAAGTCTGAAAGAAAGGTTCACTAGGGCAGAGAGTGGAAGTCATGTGCAGAGAGAAGTTTGTTTGAAAACGCTCTAGGTTTGAATGGGTAACAGCCTCCATGTGAGTCAACAGTGGGCTCTATCAACCACAAATGCCACAGTGATCTTGGGGTTCATTATGAAAGACAAAGTTTCCAGCTGCAAGGTGATGGTCTCACTGCACTCTGCTCTCTCTGGACTCCCTCTGGAGTGAGATGTTCAGTGTTGGGCACCACAGCTTAAATATTACAGTGATGTCCTGGAGGCCAAGGAAAGGAGGCGATCAGGATGGACAAGGGCGTGGAGCTTCAGCTGTAGGAGACACAGCAGAAAGAGTTGTGGGTATTTAGTCTGGAAATGATGATACTGATGGGATCACTTCTTATTCATTCATAACAGTCATCTTCAAGTATTTGACTGACTGTCATGTGGAGGAGGCGTTAGAATTATTCTATCTGAGCTCATGCTAAGAACTAGCAGAAAAGGTGGAGGGGAATGGGCCTTCAAAGAAGTGGATTTTGGAGAAATGTCAGGGAAAACTTCCCACCAATGAGAATAGTCTCAGAGTAACCTGGACTCCTCAGAAAGTGGTTGAAGCAGACTCTGGTTGACCACTTTCCACGTATGTTGTCAAGTGGATTCCCCATCATCTCTGTGGTGGATTGACACTGGAGAGAGTCACAAAATCAAGCTTCTTTCACAGCCTTCACGGCCATGGGCCATAAGTGAGCTAGGCCCTCCCTGGGGGTCAGGCAGCCTCCTCAAGCCTCAGCACCTTCTTAACTCAGTTGCTAAAATTCCTGCTCCAGTTACTTCCTTCTCCCCTCTCCCCATTAGTTAGTCCTGCCTTCCACTCACACCATCTTGCCAAGGTTCCAACTTCATTGAATGTCATCTTTCCATCCTCCTCCTCTTCCTCTACATGGCTTGGAGCCTCCTGGCAATGTCATCTTCACTTGACTTTTGTTTAAGTCCCCAAAGATGTGGCATCCCTACTCCTCACTATTAGTCATTCTGTCAACCAACATTTATTAAGTACTTACTGTACACCAGTCATGATCCTAAGAAGTAGAGATATACATAAAGCAAAGAAGAATGATTCACCATGATTACAAAGGACTCCTGATGCAAAACATGCTACTTACTTCTGGAGAAGGAGAGAGAGAGAGAGAGAGAGAGAGAGAGAGAGAGAGAGAGAGAGAGAGAGAGAGAGAGAGAGAGATGACGACGACAATGACGACAATGATGATGATGGACTCAGAGGGCATATTGAAGCACGTTATCTTCTCTTCCTTTCTTTCTTTCCTTCCTTCCTTCCTTCTTTCTTTTTTCTGATGTGGATAATGTGAGAATTTGGTTTCCCTGAATGTACGTTTTCTAAATAGATTCTGTTTTTCTTGCCTTCTCAATGAATTGGAAGGAGAGAAAAAGAGAACTGAAAAGAAACTAAATAGAATTTAAAAAGAAAAATTTAAAAAGAAAAAGAAGAAAGACAGCCCATCCCCTGAAGGAGCTAATGGCACTTTAAAGGGATCCAGGAAGCCAGAAGGGGAGGAGAGGGAGATACCTGTATGGTGGAAAAGTCTGCAGAGTCAGAAATAAGGTAGTGCACCATGGCCATAAAACCTGTCACCCTTCCTCGAAATGAAAGGTAAAGGAGGATCTCACCAATGGGATAATGGGATTGCAGAGATGGAGGGATGTTCCAGGGTTAGAAGGCCACAGTCACAGAGGTTAGCTTTTCCCTTGGTGCACATGATCTTCCCTCCCCCTAAATCCTCCAGGACTTCTCTCCTCCCCTTTTACGAATGAGCCTTCAATCCCCTCCTCCATCCTCCTAGGGATTCTTTCCATCAATTATCCAAAGATCCCCCTGACCCTGTAAAAGATTATTCTTGACCTTTCCATCTCATCCAACTCATATGTCTTCACTTCTTCACCACTAAACTTCTAGAAAAAGCTATCTCCATCCAATACCTCTACTCTCTCATCCTCCACTTACTCTCTTTTCCCTTCAGAATCAGCTTTCTGCCACCACCACGTGGCTAAAACTGCTCCTTCTAATGACACCAACAAATAATCTTCTAGTCACCAAAGTCGATGACGTTTTCTCTGTCCTCATCAACCTTAACCTCTGCAGCTTTACACCCCTCATGCTGCTCATAATCACAGAAGACTTTTGGCTTCCATAGAACTGTCTGTGCTCTGAAGGCCCCTCAGTCACGTCATTGTCAGGTTAACACTCTTCAGCTCCTTTGAGTGATGTTCTTGTGGCATCACAGCCAGTCCTCCAACCACACCGACTGATTTCCTCAGCAAACTTTCCATATTCTCAATGTCTTTTCTAAACTGAAGCGTGTATAGGCGAAGCTAATATTCCATCAGGGCAGAGACTAGAGAAACAGTTCTCACTCTTCTCCCTTCACTTCCCTTCCCTCTAGAGACCTTAGTCGACTGACTTTGCGCCTGCTTCTCTAATAATGCTTTATCTAATGCTCCATCCTTCCACAACCCTCCTCAGGGCATTCACCAAGAATCTGTCCCTGACTCTCTTCTCTCTCTACCCTCCCTTGCCAATCTTACCTGCCCTTGTGACTTCAATCTCTGCCTCTGGGTAGATGATTTCCCAACCTGTCTCCAGCTCCTCTCTCCTGAATTTCAGATCCAAACCTCTAGATGACCTTTCGACATTGCCAGTTCCAAGCAAAGAATCCTACACAAAATTAATGAGAACTGACTTGAAATGAATTGAACTCAACTCAACTCACCCAAACTAAACTGAATAGAATGGAACTGGATTGAATTAAACTAGACTGGACTGGACTGAATTGAACTGAACTGAGTTGAATTGAAGGGAAGTTGTAAAAATCTTTCCAACGTCCTGTCAGTCCAGCCCTGGAAATCCACAAACATTTTCTTACTTTGGAAACGCATCTGCACTGCATTTTTATGATAGAACTTCTTTATTTCACAATTCACAGAGTTGGGTAATCTGCCCGGGGAATTATCTCATGGTTAGGGAGGATTAGCAAGGCTTCTGAGCAGAAGCCCATTAGCTTGAGATAAGAGAAAGTGTGTTGGACAGGACATGTCAGTTGAGCATATGTGCACAATATAATCTGTTATCACTGGGTCTACAAGCAATAACTTAGAACAAGGCAGCAGGGAAGAAAGTTCCCTTTTCTACAGATCAGATCAAACAAAAACACTAAATGTGGTCCTACAGTCATCTTCTGTGATCTCCAAGTATAGAACAGAGGGCTCACCACTAGGGATCAAGGTTAGGTACAAGAAAGAACTGCCATATGACTTGAGACTTTCTAGCCAAGGTTACTGTGGAAACCAAGACTCTGGTGATTGAAGAGAAAATTTGGGAAATTCCCTATCAAGGACTGTTTCTGTCCTGGAGACAGGGGATAGGTGGAATGGGGACCCTAGTCCTTTCCCAATTCATGCCACATTATTATTGCATTCAGCCCTGAGGATACACATGCAAAGCCAAATGAGCTTTGGAAAGATCTTGGCTGGAATTTGCATGATCTGATCCAGTCGCCCTTGCTGGAAGGGCATCCCTTACTCAGATAGCTTTACTCCAGTAGGAAGTGAAAGTCCTGGCTCTTTTGTGGACTTTTCAAACAGCAATGAGGCATCATCAGTACTTCCAAGACTGATGTACTCAAAATCCACAGACATGTCCTTCTTAGAGACTCTATCACTAACTCTCTGTGTGATGTGAACAGAGCATTTTCCTTCTCTCTGACTCAGTTTCTTCTCTGAGGAAAGTAAGCCAGGCTTACAGATTCATAGACTTTGTTCTAGGGTACCATCCTCAGTGAAGGGAATTGGAGAGCAGAAATATCCCCCAAGGAAACCCTCCAGATGAAAGTAGATCACTGGAGAGCTTGTCCCCGAAATTTACTCCTTCACACACATGTTCACATCACACGTATGTGAGCTTTGCTCTAACACAAACTTGTAGAAAGACCTCAAGCACCCACCCTCCCTGATAATTAGACAAATGGAACAAACTGTAATGTTTTCAGATGTCATCCCTTTCTGACATCAACAACTTATTTTTTTTGAAATCTTAACCACCTCACAAGTAGGAATCCAAGGTGCCTGTCCATGTGCCGTCAATCATCTTTGTGAGCCACTGGAAGAGCCAGCTCCACCACCTCCCTTGTGGGCTAGAGGCATGTTCCAAAGATTTTCTGGAGCCAATGTCCCAAAAGGTGTTTAATCCTTATTGTCCCTGGTGAAAGTTTCAAGAAGTGGTCTCTTTTTCTGCAGCTACAGGCTTTCAGTTATTGATTGCTCAATGCTGCTGTGCCTGTGGACCTTTGAGACCTTGGATCATAGCGTGCCAAACACTGAGGTGGAAAGCTACCTGAGAGCCCTTCCTGGCTTGTCCCCACCAGTCCCCTGGGCTCAGAGGAAAGTTAGTTTCTGTCCTTGGTGCTGATTCATGGAGCTCGAGGCTGTTAGGTGGGGCAGGGGAGAAAGCATAATAAGTGATGTAAAGAAGGCCTGAGTTCAAATCTAGCCTCACTTACTACTGGTGTGATCTTGGGCAAATCACTTAATTTCTGTTTGCCTCAGCTTCCTCAGCTGTAAAGTGAGGATAATAGCAGCCTCTACCTTGCAGAATTTTGAGGATTAAATTTGTGAAGTGCTTCCCATGGTGCTTAATAAACAATAGGATCTATATCAATTGATCAATAAATAGCTATTTCCCCTTCCCTTCACCCTCTGAGAAGCTGTCACTGTGAAATAAGAAGTCTCATTTGAAAGGGAGCACATTCTGATGATGTCTTTGGTGAGGGAAGGACAGAGCCCCCTCCCTGCCCTGAGAAGACTGCCAGTCCTCAGCTCCTCAGGGCTCCATCTCTTAGGAGAGGCAACTTCCTTTGCTCAGGCTCATGCACTGGCAGAAAGGTCACTGTTTGCACCTGGAGCAGATCAAAGTCCTGCCAGATCTTGTTTGTCCATTTTCCCACACTATTCTCTCTGCTGCTTTGGCTTTCTTCTCTCTCCTACAAATTCAGTCCAGAAAAAATCTATGGACAGATTTTCTCCCTTCAAAGGTTCCTGTAAGCTTTTGTTTTCTGTCTTTAAGTACGTGTGTGTGTTTCCCTCCATAAACAGGACCAAGGGGAAAATCTCCAAAAACACAAGCACATAAACAGACATACACAATTAAAGGTGAGTAAGACAGAAGCAAAGCAGCAGAGCCATGAAAATCAGGAGGAAAGTGAGAGCCAGCTCCAAGGACTCTGTGCTCATCCCAGACCTCAGACTTGAATCAGTCATGTGCCTTGAATGATCTGGAGGATCGAGGACTGAGGCCTTCCTCTCTCCACATTTGTCCCAGATCAAAGGTCACAAGTGTGTCTTTCTGCAGGAACGAGCTCTGAGGACATATTCTCCAGTGAACTGCTTTCCCCTGGATGGTTCCCTTGGGAGACTCCTGCTCTCCAAATTCCCTTGCTGCAGATGTCCATTGGGGAGGTATCCAGTAAGGGTATCCAGAATGCCTCATGAATTCAGTGCCAACTCTGATTCTTTCTCAGAGATGGGGAACACACTGAGAGCCTCTATTGAGGGTTTCCATTCCTAGTCTGATGTTCCAAATGGAATTCTCTGTCTGCACAAGGGAAATAAAAGTGTCCTTCCCCACTTCTGGGGTCAGAGTTAAGATCTCTAGAAGGTTTCAGAAGCCTAGGAAGAGATGGCTTTGTCCCTTCCAGTGGGTGGGACTTTGTTGGGAATGCCTTGGTATCAACCAGGAAATAATTCCTGTGGGGACAGAGGAGGAAACCTGAAGGGGGGAAATCATGAAGGTGGACAGTCTTGCAAGTGTGCTAGGATCATGGCATGAATATTTCTTCTTCTTTTTGTTAAAATAGGGGAAATAGCTTCCAGAAATTCTTTTGACATCCCTGTTCATCCTTAAAAAGATAATAAAAACCTCACAACACATAGGTCCTACTCTCAAGAGTAAGTCAACAAGTCAATTGGTCAACATGCATTTAGTAAAGGCACACTAAGTGCCAGGCACTGTGATGAGTGCCTTTATCCTCCCAGGCATGCTTGTATCTATCACCAGAAAGCTGAGGGAGGAGTCTGGGGACCAAGAGTCTAGAAGACCAGAGGTAGGAAAAGACCTCAATGTTCCTGCATTTCAAACATTTTGTCATACATAATCAAGCTGAGCCCTGAGGTGGAGCAGAACCTGATCCAAATCAGAGTTAGCTGGTAATGGATGCCAAACCAAAATCCATGCCTATTGGCTTCCAGCACAACTTGTGTGTGTCCTGAGAATATGGGGAAACTGGGAGCAAGGAGCCCAGGTAGAAGCCCAAGAGCTCCCAACCATCTGTAAGTCTGAGTCAAGGAGCCAGGTGAGACCCAGGGAAGGGAAGGAGGTGTGGAAGGGAGCAGATTCCCAGAGGAGAGAGGGAGACAAAACTCATAAAGGAGGGAAGAAAACCTGGACTACCCAAATATCCCCAGAGAATGAGGAGGCCAGAAGTACCTGAACGTCTGATGCAGAGGGTAGCATGGACATGTCTCTCCCCCCACTCTCCACCTCGTTAACCCCAGTGATGACATCCTCTGTCACTTCAGGGTTCAACTCCTTGGACATATCCATGAAGCCTTCCCTGGCCTGAACTGTTCTCATTCAGAGTGTGTGTGTGTGTGTGTGTCTGTCTGTCTGTCTGTCTGTCTGTCTGTCTCTCTGTGTCTGTCTCTCCCCCACCTCTGAACATTTAACATAACATTTGCTTGTCACTCTCTCTGACAAGTCTTCCCACATCCTGCCTTTGGTGGAAGTCATTGGAACCTCAGTGGTATGGTGGCAGGAATCCCAGATAGAACCTAGCAGACACCTGGGTTCAGATCCCCCACATTTGGCACTTGCTAACTATGTGACCTTGGGCAAGTCACATCACTTCTCTTCATTTCTCAGAAAAACAGAGATAATGATTAGCCCCAGCAACGGCCATCACCCAGGGTGTTAGGGGGATGCTTCAGTGTCTTTACCATCCTTCATGCCAGTAATGCTCTTCCTCCTCACTCCCCACCCCTGATTTCCTTCCCTTTCCAAAACAACCTTGTATTCATCTATTCTAAACATACTCATGTGGGGAGGCAATGCATTCTCTCCCTGGAAGAGGGAAGCTTCCTGGGGACAGAACTGGCTTCTTTTCTCCAACACATAGAACAATGCATGGAACATAGGTGCTTCATGAGACTACTGACTCACTTGAAGAGATGAATGGCAGTTATCCAAAGGGTCAGGAGAGGAACCAATCAAGCAATTGCGTAATTAACTAATTAATTAGAAAACAAGAAATTATCTGTGTCCAGCCCAGGGCAAGGTTCTTGTTTTACGAACAACAATGAGACAGCCTGTGCCCTAAGTGAGGATATAGTCTATTAAGAGAGACAATGGGTATGCACACACGTATATATATACTAAAAATCCAGATAAAGTAATTAGAGGATTGACCCAGACAGCTGGGGATGAGAGGACCAGGAGAAGACTCCTATAGAAGGATATGATCTTGGGAGCATGTCCTCATCTGTGAAATGGACAGGCAAGAGGCTGGATGGTTCCCTTCCAGCTCCAAGACTTCAAGGCTAGGAAGAGAGACACAAATATGGCAGCCAGTATGATAAGGATGACATTCTGCTTCACCATCCCCCCAACGGGGGAAGAAGGCATCCACAAGAGGGCCCTAGGGGTCTTTATTCCCTCCATTCAAACCACAGAGAGATATCAGGCCAGTCCGGGTAGAGCCATCCCATCTCACCTCCATGTTACTGGTGCACCTCTACCTGACTTTGTCTGCCTTTACTGAAGCCAGGTCAGCAAGCTTCCAGAGCACAGACAGGATAGGAAGCCTTGTAGCCACTGTGGAGGGCAGGAAACAGTTCCCAGGACTCTGCCCCAAACACCCCAGCTGCCCTCCCCAAGTCTTCCTCTCCTCTCTGCACCTTCAACATACATCCTGTGCTTTCACACTGGAGGTCCGCCTTGGATGTCCTTCTTCACAATGCAGCCTGCTAATGTCCCGTCCATCCTCCCAGTCCAGTCCACATTCTGCCACCTCTGTGAGCCCTTCTCTGATGAGAGAGCCCACCCAGTGGAAGATGGGGGAAGGCATGGTCCCTGGCTGCTGAACAATAGGTCCAGGCTCAGGATTATAAGTGGTGGCTGAGGGAGAGAGGAGGAGAGCTCCCTACTCTGCCCCCATCGCCACCCCTACCCTCATCCTACTCCCACCTCCCTCAGCAGGGATGAGTCACTGTCCCCAGGGCCCTCCACGCCTGCCTTCTTCCTCAGCTAGCCAAAGACAGCTCATGGAAACAGGAATGACCTCTGCTCCTCCTGATCCACCCTGGCCCACCACACCCAGACTCTAGAACCCTCAGGAGTCAGAGAACAGAAGCCAGATCTCCATAGCAACACAGTTCACTGGTCTCCCACCACTGGTTAGTAACATCCCGGGATGGAGAACCTCCGAGACCAGGAATGCACAAATTAGCCTTTAGCAAACAATGATGTCATTTCTTCCTCACAACCCAGATTTCCCTAAAAGATCTGCTAGTTCTTTAGGCTGGCCAGATGGTGCCAGCAGCAGGGCTTCCTGTGGTCTGAAATCTGGATGGCATGACCACTGAAGCTCCTTGTAACCCTCATGTTCTCTGCTCCCCAGTCCAAAGGATATGGTGAGGCCTCGGCTAGCCCCGTTACCAAAACTAGGAGACACAGTCTGCCCCTTTTTCCATGCGAGATGGCTGCAGATCACACATACATACACACACTCACACATACATACATACACATACACACAAATACACATGCATATCTATACATACACACATAAACATGCACACACAAAGCCTCCCATGCCTCAGGGCTCAAATCTGACCTCAGATACTTACTAGCTATTGGTGATCCTGGAAAGGTCACCTAACCTCAGTTTTTCTCAGTTTGCACAACTGTAAAATGTGGGTCATAATAGCACCAACCTTACATGATTGCTGTAAGAATAAAATAAGAGAAAATTTCTGAGTGCTCAGCACACTGCCAGGCACTCAGTAGACAATAAAGCTTTGTTCCCTCCCCCTTTTCCCTCCCCTCCTGAGCAAGCCGGAACCAACTTGTGTCTTAGTTTGGGACATCTCAGCCCTTTGCCGGCTCCATCCTTCCAGATCACCATTCCAAGGGGAAGCCCCTGGGTGGGTGGGCCCTGCCCAGCCTCTCTGCTTCAGAGAAAAAAAGAACAGAGGCAGCTCCATTTGAGTTGGAGAAAGGCCCCTTCAGAGGCAAAATGAAGGTAGCTGGGGGTGGGGGGTGAGAAGAGAAGGGAAAGGGGAGAAAGTGGCGTGGGAGAGACAAAGAGGACGAGA
The DNA here is from genome assembly GCF_028372415.1 of Notamacropus eugenii. Taxonomy (NCBI): domain Eukaryota; kingdom Metazoa; phylum Chordata; class Mammalia; order Diprotodontia; family Macropodidae; genus Notamacropus; species Notamacropus eugenii. The sequence goes on from NC_092872.1 coordinate 760,837,814, forward strand.
CAGAAAGAGACAGAGACAGAGGGGCAGACAAAAACAGAGAGGGGAGAAGGGAAGAAGAGAGGTGGAGGGAAGGAGACAGAGACAGAGAGAGAGACATGAAGACAGAGAAGACAGTGACAGAGAGAGCGTGCTGTTATGGAGACCTTAAGGAGGTGCCAAGCTGAGTTCTGAAGGAAAGCCGGGGTTCTGCAGTACAAGGTAAAGATGTGGAGGGAGGACATTCCAGAGCTGAACTTGAAGGGTCTTTGTGACTGTCTGGGGGCAGGAGATGGAAAGCCATTTCTGGGGAACAGCTGTCAGGTCGCTTTGACTGGAAGGAAGGAGTAGGAGGCAGAGTGACCTGGAAAAGCTAGTTGGGAGTCAGAGGGGGTGGGCTTGGAAGGCCAGGTTGCATTTAAGTCTAGAGGCCAGGGGTTTAGCTTGTGTTTGAGGAAGATTCCTTTGGCAGCTGCAGATGAACAAACGGAGGCAGGGAGACCAATTAGGAGGACTAGAGGGCTGAGCATTTGAGTGGAAATGATAATAATTCTAAATAACAAAGATAATAGTAGTCATGTTCATAGCAGCAGCAGTGTGCATGTACATAGGGCTTCAAAGTTGGCAAAATGTTTAACAAATATCACCTCTTTGACTCTCACAACAAGCCTGTTACTGTCACCCTCATATTACATATGAGGAAGCTAAGCCTGAGTGGCTAAATGACTTGCCCAGGTCACCTCGCTAGGAAGTATCTGGGGCTGGATTTGAACTCAGGTCTTCCTGACTCCAGGCCCAGTATTCCATCCAAAGTTCAGGGGAAAGACTAAGAGATAATGTGCAAGTGAGGGTAAAGACTCTAGGGCTCATTGGAAATGAAGAGAGAACAGTGAGGGAAAGGGAAAGACTGTGATGCTGAAGTCAGTGCCCCGCCATGCTAATGACCACTGGCAGAGGGAAGCTAGGGCAGAGGGGTTTCAGGTCAGGCTGGGTTTGAGCCAATACCCTGAGATCCTGTCTGGGCTTCTGTGAGATTGGGCATCTAGTTCAGCTCTTTGACTAATTTAGGTTGTCCTTCATTAAGTCAGGTTCCCATGTCTGGAGTATTGGCTCTGGGTCCAACACTGAGAAAAGTTTCTTGTCCTTTGTCCTTGAAGAGGACCAAAATGACATCATTATATCAGTGTCAATGGTGCATCTTCCTGGGGCTGATCAGACCAACACAAGCTTGGAATGCTCTACCACAGGGTGGGCACAAATAACCCTTGTGAACATTTGGTGGATGCTCTAAATTTGTACATCTATGTTTCGTTTGTGCTGTTTCAATTCTGCTTTGCTTATAGAGCACAGCACCCCTTCTGATGTGGGCATGCCATGCTGAGCTGTCCTGTGCCAATGTCTCCCAAGTTAAACAATCAGTTCCAAAGTTCTTCAGAGAGATTTTGAGAGTGTCCTTGTATCACCTCTTCTGACCATCATGTGAATGCTTGCCCAGTGTGGGTTCTCCATAAAAAGTCTTTTAGGCAAATGCACATTTGGCTCTTGAATAATGTGGGCAGCCCATCGGAGTTGCACCCTCTGCAGAGTTTGAATGCTTAGCAGTTCACTTCGAGCAAGGACCTCAGTGTCTGGTACCTCATCCTTCCAGGCGATCCTCAGAATCTTCCTAAGACAGTTCAAATGGAAGCGATTCAATTTCCTGGCATGGAGCTGGTAGATGGTCCATGTTTCACAGGCATCCAACAGTGAGGTCAGCATAACGACCCTGTTCAATTTGTTAGTCAATCTCATACCTCTTCTCTCCCATACTTTCCTGCGGAGCCTCCCCAACACTGAGCTAGCTCTGGCAATGCATGAATCAACCTTATTATCAGTGTGTACATCTCTGGAAAGTATACTGCCAAAGTAAGTGAACTTATCCACAGCATTAAGAACTTCTGTATTTTCTGTAACTGATGGCTCCATGTGTGCATGGTGTGGTGCTGGCTGGTGGAGAACATCCGTTTTTTTGTTAGTACATGCAGCAGTAAATTGATTCATCCTCTGCTGCATCTCAGCTTCAGAGGCTACACTGAATGCACAATGATCTATGAACAAAAAGTCATGCGCCAACTCTCCCTCCACTTTAGACTTTGCTTGTGGCCTTTTCAAGTTCAACAATTTACCATCAATGTAGTAGATGACCTTGTTCCTGTTCTCATCATCATTAAAGGCATCCACCAACATCATGCAAAAAGCTTGGGAGCAAGCACACAGTCCTAATCACTCCACTGGCAACTGGGAAGATGCAAGAGCATCATCCATTCTCCAAATCCTGTGCAAGCATGCCATCATGAAACTGGTGTACAAGATGGATAAGCTTCTCCATGCAAACACATATTGTCTTCAGTAGTAAGCGACCATGGCTGTTGCTCTTTCCAACTCCATTCCTCCCAAGAACTCCCTGTCAAGTCTGGTAGTCTGAGCCTACTCTAGAATTAAAGTCACCCAGAATGAGAAGCTTGTCCTCTTTTGACACAGAGATAAGGGTTTCTAGGTCTTCATAAAACTTCTCTTTGACCTCATCAGGGTTCATCTTGGTGGGAGCACAGGCACTGAGGATGGTGGCGTGGCATTTTTCTACAAGCGGCAATCACGTTGCCATGAGTCTGTTGCTCACTCCTTTCGGGAAGCATTTTTGACTAGCTTAGTTTTGATAGCAAAACCTACACCAGCTTCATGGTACTCCCTTTTACAGCAGCCACTCCAGAGACACATGTATCCACCTCCACCTTCAGTAAGCTGGCCTTCTCTTGCCATCCTTGTCTCAGTCAGGGCTGCTATTTGGATGTGAGACGTGCTGAGTTCTCTCACCACAACAGCTGTTCACCTTTCAGATCTACTGGATTTCATGTTGTCCATCAGCATGTGCACATTCCATGTATTAATGGTGAATAGAATCATCTTCACAAGAGTTTGTAGGGGGTTTTTGTGTCTGTGTTTCAACCTTAGAGTGGGATCTCTACCTGCCGTGATAATTAGGCCAAGGTTTGGTAAGCAGACAATTTTAAGGGCACTCATTCTAGCCCCCTTCCTCACACCAGGAGGTGAGCAATGGGACCCTTAAAAGGCTGCTCAGACACCCAGGGAGCTGCTGAATCCCATGGCTGTTTCCAATGAGAAGACAACCCTATGACCTGGGTGGCCCATGTGCAGGGTTGTGTCCACACCTGCTGTTTTGTCATTTGCCTGTCGCCACAGGACTCTGAGATAGGCAAAAATGGGAAAATGATATGGGTGATGTCTTTTGATTTGTGCATAAATTGAGTTTAGGTGAGGCAGAGGTGCATGAAATAGTCAACCTGACTCTCCTCTAGAGTCATCACAGTCCGGTGGCAGGACAGAAGTCAAGATGACTGGAAGTGACCCAAGATACAGTGGATGACCTTGGTGCCTTCCATGTCTGACCAAGCTCTGAGCGCTCCACATCGTCTGCTTCAGCCGTCTTCGTGGCCCTGGGAACAAATTGTTCACTTCCACCCATTTTCCTGGGGAAGTCTTCACAAGCTTGGGGAAACATCGCCCTAACTCACCAATGGCTTTGACATCTGTTGGTTACCCTCAAACTGGTTCAGCCCATCTACTGAGATAGTTTGTGTGACATACTCCAGCTTCTTGTTGGGTGAATCACCAAAGATGGATGAGCAGCCCTGGAAGAGGCTGAGCAGCCTTCACACCAGAGGTTCTAGTCTTCCCTGAACACCCTACACCCCAGTGATAAATAGGTAATAGACAAAGAGGACATGAGGGCAAATGCCCAATCTAACCCTTCTTGGCTGTGAGACCCTGGGAGGACACTGAGCCTCTCTGGGGCTCAGTTTCCTCAGTGGTGCTGAGGGACAGTATCTGGTATTCCAGGGCCCCACCTTCTCAGGGTTCCCTTTTACTTCTATTGTCATCATAGGCACCATTACTGTTGTGACTGTTCTTAGGCAGAATCCTGAGGAGCGCTAGGGTAGAAAAGGGGCTTCTCTTTCCTGGTGGATGAGGATTGGTGGAAGGAACGATACTTGGTCCAGGCAGGAATGAAAGCTGGCCTCTTCAGCCCCAAAAGGTAGTCCAGGGGCAATAAGGGGAAGAGGCAAAGAGGCAGATTGAAGCTTGGGGTCAAGGCCAGCTTTTTCCCAGTGTTAACTGTCCCAGTGTGGGATGGAATGCTTTGGGAAGTGATGGCAGCCCTTTACGGGAGGACTTCCACCAGAATTTGGACAATTCTTTGTCAGGGATGGGATAAAGGGAATATTTACTCAGGTACTGGCTGCACTCATTGACCAGGGTCATGCTAGGACTCTCTCCCTGCTCTGCCTTTCACCATGGAGTTACTGAGATTCTGCTCTAAGGTAGGCTGTGTTAAATGAGGCACCTGCTGAGCACCAGCCCTCACTCCAGGAAACCACTCTGGGTGAGCCCTCTGCTCCCATCTCCCCTGATCTCCTTCCCTAGGCAGCTAGGGCTCCCCTGCAGGCACTGTGGCCTGAGCTCCCTTTGGTGGTGGGTCCATCAATCTCTTCCAGCACCTCAAGTTTCTGGTATTCATCCCCAGTTCCACGTGAAAAAGGAGAAAACCCTGGCAAATGGAGGCCATAATGAGAAATCTATTTCTGCTTCTGGGGGAGGGGGGCATGAAGGCCTGGCTGGAAATTGCTCAGCTCCTCATCCACTGGAGCAAGCAGGGAGAGGTGTTCCCAAGTCTGCAAAAGGGCCTGGGGTGCCAGTCTGTCCCTACCCTGCCAGCATCTGTAGCCAGCTCTAGAAGCTGAACCATCCTAGGCAGCCCTGGAGAGGTCTGGGGGGTCCAGAAGGTTAGAGGCTCAGTCCCTGCAGTGGCTGTAGACAACACTTCCCATGGAGCCTGGACAAGATGCATGGACATGCATGCTCTGGGACACCTGTCTGTGTGCTTTGGGGCTTTGGTCAGAGCAGCCTCCTTTCTCCAGGAAAGAGTCTGTCAAAGAATTGGGGGGGGGGGCCTCTGTAATTAGGGCTCCTCCCATTGAGACTGAGGAGGCATTACTGTCCCATCCCTGAACTACAGACATGCAGGTCAGCAGAGACCATCTGCTTTGGCTGCACCTGCATCTCCTCTGGACAGACAGGGTCCTAGTCTGGAGACTGACCACAGTACCAGGGGCATCCACAGGGGCTCCTTTTCCTCTTTCATATTGCCATCAGATGTGAATTGTTCCCCTCCTTCTGCCCATTTTCCTTGTATCCCCTTTTAGGTTCCCTTGGAACTATCCTCATTGTCACTTCTCCATCCCAATAGGGAAGGAGACAGTACGAATCCTGTCTTACAAATGGGGAGACTGAAGTTCAGGGAAGCGAGGTGACTCATCCAGGGTCATATCCACAGTTCCTGAGCTCACGCTTTCCCGACCACTGTACATCCCTCACTTTAACCCAAGGCTCTGGGCAGCCAACCAATCCATCTGAAGCCTCCAATTCATCTTGGATTTCAAGGATCTTGATAGTCAACCTCCCCAGATTCTTCTCCCATCATTCCTCAATCTGTTACCTCTGTTTTAGTCAAACTCTTTAGTGTCTCTTGTATTCACCAGGCTCCCTCCCACCTCTATACCATTGAACAAGCTATGCCTCTCAAATGAAAATGCCCTTCCTCTTCTCTCTACATCAGTCATGATTCAGTAACCCTGAAGCTTTCCTTGACTTCAGTTGCAATGGTAGCTCCCTTCTCTACTCTCTACAGTCACTTGTGGTCTATATCACCCAACCCCTACTAATTAATTAATCAATTGCCTAATTCAACCTGATAAACTACCATGCACAGAGTCCAACTGTGGGCTCTGATTTGGATGCAAAGATGCCTTCAGATCTGCGTTGGCCTCTAGAACATCATAGCTTGATTGAGGGATAAAAAGTTCTCAGCCAACTAGACTGCCAGACAAAAGGTGCTGGAGGAGAGGCTCTGCCTGCTACCAGACAGAATCCTTTTAGTGGAGAGTCAAGGAAGGCTTCTGGAAGAGGAGATTCTGCCTGCACTGGACCCTCCCAGATGGAGAGGCTCTCAGTGGATGCTGATGGGCTTCTAGGCAGGCCAGGAACCCAGACTAGGGAAACCCAGTCTAGGGGAACCCAGACAGGGAACACTAGGTCACAGACAGAAAGTTTAGAGTGCTTGTTGCCCCATGTTGTTCCCCAGTTCAAGTCTGTAGCTGTGCAATCTCCACAATGGGGCACTAGGCACCCAGAGTCAAGGCTGAGCCTCCTCCTCCCCTCAGCTCCCAGCCACCAGGAGGCTCAGAGGGCAGACTCCCAGTAGGCTAGGCTGTCCCTGTGAGGAGAAACAAGAAGGAGCTTGAGGTCCTGCAGACCCTGCCCCCATCCAGGGGGAAGAAGATGAATGACTTTACTTTGTCCAGGCTCCAAAACCAACACAGATGAGCATGTTAAGGATGCAGGGTGGCCTGAGAGGAACTGCTCAGATGACTCGTTGTCCCCTGGGCCAGGCCTGCCCAGACTAAGGATGATGGGGAATGAGGGAGGCAGAACTCTACTCTCCCCTTCACCAGCTAAACTGTGGACAGCATGAAGCAGGTTGCCCTGGAACTGTGCTAGCCCTGAGTCTGCTTCTAATTGATTTCCTGGTGCTATCAGGAGACAAAATTTTCCTGCTTAGATAAGGAGGTGAGCATTGATTTTGGACCTGCCCAAGATCACACTAGCAGCTCAGCAGGGGTGAGGAGCCCAGGGCAATAGCTGCTGGCCGTGAGCATTCAGTGGGCTGCCTACCCTGCAGAAGGAGCCAGCAATTCTACACGCACACATGCACACACAGACATATGCTCAAACATACATACACATATACACACATCACATATATACATGTACATACATAGACATACTCATAGATACACAAACATATGTACACACTCACACCACACAACACACATATACACCCAGTACATAACATGCATGTACATAGACACACTCATACATGCACACACACACCACACACAGACCCACATGCACATGCATACATAAATATACACAGACACACACATGTACACACATAAATACACACACACTCACATTGGATTTCAGCCTGCATCCCTGAACTTCTGGGACACTTGGGGTGGCTACAGAGACGAGAGCTAACCCTGGCCCATCCTTTGGGGGCTCTTAGACCTGACTGTCTCAGAATCCTCCTCCTACCTTGAGGAAGGGAAGCAACATTGAGACCCCAATGGTACTTGAATGAGGCCTCAGGTTTTCTTTCCCGTTGTAGGTTCTCAAACATGCCTCAGATTGAGGGGTGCGAGGCCCAATCAGGGACTTTCCCAGAATGAAACCTAGGATGTCTCAGAAAACTTCCTCCTCCTCCTCACCATCCTCAGTCCTGGCATCTTTTCCCACTCACTCCTGACCAACAGGGAGGACCCAGGAAAAGCCACAAACTCTTTCCATGGGAGGAAAGAAGCTGCAGACATAATACATCTCTCCCTGGGCCAACTTCCCACACACCAGAGAGCCAGGACCAACACACACACCCACCTCAGAGGAAGTTTCCCAGGGAGAGACTAAACAATGCCCCTCCCCCAACCTCTCTCTGCTGCAGGGGGCCCGAAGTCTCCCTAGCCAGGCACAGACACTGCTCTTGTTTCTCCCGAAATCTTCATGCCCCAACTTCAGCCACATGACCCTCCTAGTCACCCAAGCCTTCTTGTCAGACTACCAAGACAGGAGCAAAGCCCGCCCTGATGGTTTCTCTGGCCAGGGTGCTGATCCCAGGAACCATAAGGCCACAACTGATCTCCAAGCCAAGCAAACACTGGCAGCTTCCCTGTATGGTGGCCTTCTAAGGGAAGAGTTTATCATTCTGGAAACATCTTTTAAAGCCCAACTGCACACTTCTGAGTAGGAATACTGCCGCCTCTCCCCTGGGCTGACTCACCCTCTGCTGCTACGAACCAGCAGTTCTAGTGGGCAGTGATGCAAGACACTACTACAGGGTTGGCTGATGGAATCAATGTACAAGCCCAGGCTACCTCTGCCCATGAGACAGCCCCGTGAGACTGAGGCACAATTGGCAGGGAAGAGGAGGGCTGGAAAGAGAACTGCTCTGAGCCTAGAAGGGCTTGGGTTTAAGACAGGGCTTTGACTATTGCTAGTTGGGTGACTGGAAGCAAGTATTTCACCATATCGAATTTCCCCAAATATCAAATAGGAATAATGGCCATCACAGTGTGTACCTCTCAAATGGATGCTGATCTCAGAGCACTAGGGACTTGTGAGCTAGGCTGGGCTGGGTCTGAGACAACAGCTGCATCACCCTTTGTTCCTGCTGAGCAGAGCTCCAGGATCCACACTGCACAGACTGATGCTAACAGCTATGAATGCTAACACACCATCATGGCAACTCAAGGCCAGATGACTTGTGCAGTGTGACTCCCCTGGTGTGTCACTCACTGCATCCCAGAGAGGATGATTATAGATGAGGTAATTATTCCTTACCCTTCTAGGATGAGGTCCTAGGCACTGAAGAGCCCCAGAATGCATCTCTGTGTGCTAGGAAAGGGTATTGTTCTCTAGCTTAATGTGTATGTGAGGAGCAGACCCCAAACAAGTCTGAGCAACAGCTCCAGGGAAGGGAAGGGAAGGGAAGGGAAGGGAAGGGACCAGGTTATCTATCCCTTGGGGTCTAAGTACCTGAGGATGGAGAAAGATTAAGAGCCAGACAAAGATAAGACACTGCTAGGGAAGGCTTTGTGTATTTTGTACTTATAATTAAGCAGGATACGTCCTGTGGGATGAATAGTATTTAGGGTGTCATGGTATAATCATCTTGCTTAAGTGAATTCTTGTCCTAAAAGCTGGGATCTTGGGTTAATCAAACGCTAGATTACTGTGGTCATTTACTACTCTGTCTTGTGTACCTAATCTGTTCCACTGGTCTACCACTCTATTTCTTATCCAGTACCAAATTGTTTTGATAATCACCACTTTAAAACACAGTTTGATATGTGGTGCAGCTAGGCCACCTTCACATTTTTTTTCATTAATGCCCTGGATATTCTTGTCTTTTGTTCTTCCAGATGAATTTTGCTATTTTTTCTAGCTCTATAAAATAATATTTTGGCAATTTGATTGATATGGCACTGAGTAAATAAATTAATTGTTATAGAATTGTCATTTTTATTTTATTGGCTTAGTCTACCTATAAGAGATTGATATTTTTCCAGTTGCTTAGCTCTGACGTTATGTGTATGAAAAGTGCTATATAATTGTGTTCATATAGTTCCTGGGTTTACCTTGGCAGGTGGACTCTCAAGTATTTTATATTGTCTACAGTTATTTTAAATAGTATTTCTCTTTCTATCTCTTGCTGCTGGGCTTTGTTAGGATGCTGATGATTTATGTAGGCTTTTTTCATATCCTGCAATGCTGCTGAAGTAGTTAATTATTTCCGCTCATTTTTAGTTGATTCTCTTGAATTCTCTAAGTATCAAATCATCTGCCAAGAGTGATAGCTTTGTTTTCTCATTGCCAATATTTTCCTTCTATTTCTTTTTCTTCTCCTTTTGCTAGAGCTAACATTTCTAGCTTGATATCAAATAATATCAAAAGTAGTAATAATGGGCATCCTTGCTTCACCCCTAATCTTAGCTCCCAATTTGTCCCCATTATAGATAATGCTTGCCAATGGTTTTAGATAGGCACTACTTAGCATTTTAAGGAAAACTCATTTATTCTTCTGCTTTCTGGTGTTTTTAATAGGAATGAGTGTTGTATCTTGTCAAAAGCTTTTACATTGAGATGATCATATGATGTTTCTTGGATTTTTTATTGATATGGTCAATCATGTTGATTGTTTTCCTAATATCAAACCAGCCCTACATTCCTGGTATAAATCCACCTGGTTGCAATGTATAATCCTGGTGACATATTGTTATAACCTCCTTGCTGGTGTATTATTTAAATTTTTGCATAAATATTTGTTAGAGAAACCGGTCTATAGTTTTCTTTCTCTGTTTTGGTTCTCCCTTGTTTAAGTATCAGCACCACATTTGTACTGTAAAAGGAATTTAGTAGGACTCCTTAGGTTATTTTTCCCAATAGTTTATATGTTGTTGGGATTAACTGTACTTTTAATGTTTAGGAGAATTCACTTATGAATGCAGCTGGCCCTGGAGGTTTTTTCTTAGGAAGTTCATTGATGACTTGTCAAATTTCTTTTGTCTAAGATGGGGCCATTTAAGTATTTAATTTCCTCTTCTGTTAATATGTGTGTATGTGTGTGTATATATAAGTACATATACATACATATACATACATATATATATATATAATTTGTAAATATTCATCCATTTCACTTATATTGTTAGATTTTTTTGGCATATAGTTGGGCAAAATAGCTCCTAATAATTGCTTTCATCTTTTCCGCATTGGTGGTGAGTTCTCTCTTTTCATTTCGATATTGGTCATTTGACTTTCTTTTTTTAATAAAAGTAACCAATAGTTTACCTATTTTATTGTTGGGTTTTTTCTATGAAAGCATCTAACAGTTTTATTTATCAGTTCAATGGTTTTCTTTCTTTCAACTTTATTAGTCTTTCTTTTGATTTTCAGAATTTCCCATTTGTTGTTTAACCAGGGATTTTTAATTTGTTCTTTTTCTTGTTTGTTTGTTTGTTTTAGTTACATGCCCAATTTATTGATCTGCTTTTTCTCTATTTTATTGATGTAAGTGTTTAGAAATAAATTTTCCCCTAAGTACTGCCTTGGCTGCATCCCATAAATTTTTGTGTGTTCTCATTGTTATCATTCTCTTTCATGAAATTATTTATGATTTCTATGATTTGTTCTTTGACTCATGCATTCTTTAGGATTAGATCATCTAGTTTCCAATTTTAAAAAATATTCTTATCATGACCCCTTACTGAAAGTAATTTTTATTGTAATCTGAACTGTGATCTGAAGAGGATGCATTTAATATTGCTGCCTTTCTCCATTGGATTGTGATGTTTTCATGCCTTAATACACAGGCAATTTTTTGGTTGTTATTATTGCTATTTTTGTTAGTTTGTTTTTTAATTAGTATTTTATTTTTCCCCACTTACATGTAAAACAGTTTGGAACTTGTGCTATTTTGATATTTTTTAAGTTTCGAGTTAAAAATTCTACCCCTCCCTCCCTTCCCCCCTCCATGAGATGGTAAGCAATCTGATATGGGTTATACATGTGCAATCATGGAAAACATTTCCAAATTGGTCATTTTGCATAAGAATACTTAGAGACAGAGAGAAAAAGAGAGAGAGAAAGAGAGGGAGGGAAAGAGAGGGAGGGAGAGGGAGGGAGGGAGGAGAGAGGGAAGAAGGAAGGAAGGAAAGAAGGAAGGAAGGAAGGAAGAAGGAAGGAGGAAGGAAGGAGGAAGGAAGGAGGAAGAAAGAAGGAAGGAAGGAAGGAAGGAAGGAAGGAAGGAAGGAAGGAAGGAAGGAAGGAAGGAAGGAAGGAAGGAAGGAAGGAAGAAAAATAGTATGTTTCAATACGTATTCAGATAACTGGTTCTTTCTCTGGAAGCAGATAGGAGTTTTCTTCATGAGTCCTTTGGGATTGTCATGGATCATTGTATTGCTAAGAATAGCTAAGCCACTCACAGTTCTTCATACTACAATATAGCTGTTAATGTGTACAATGTTCTGGTTCTGCTCACTTCACTTTGGAACACTTCTTGTAAGTCCAGTATTTTTTTCTGAAATCATCCTGGTTGTCATTTCCCATAGCATAATGATATGCCATTACAATTGTACATGACAACTTGTTCAGTCAATTCCTCAATTGATGGGCATTCCCTCAATTTCCAGTTCTTAAGCATGTGTGTTCAATTTTCTGTACCATTAAGAAAAAGGTATATTCTTTTTTGTTCCCATTCAGTTCTTTCCCAAATGTCTATCATATTTAACTTTTCTAAAATTTCATTCACCTTCTTAACTTTTCATATTTATTGTGTAGCTAGATTTATCTAGTTCTGAAAGAGGAAAGTTAAGAACCCCAATTGCATAGTTTTACTATTTTCTCTTGTAACTCACTTAACTTATCCTTTAAAAATTTGAATGCTTCACAGTTTGGTACATCTAAAGTACTATTATTACCTCATTGTCCATGATACCTTTTAATAGGATATAGTTTCTTTCCATATGTTTTTTTTTAATTAGATCTACTTTTGCTTTTGCTTTGTCTGAGGTCATGATTGCTAGCCCTGCTTTTTTTTATTCAGCTGAAGCATAATATATTCTGCTCCAGCCCCTTACCTTTACTCTGTGTGTGTCTCTCTGCTTCAAATTCATTTCTTATAAACAACGTATTGTAGGAGTCTGGTTTTTAATACACTCTATTATATGCTTCTGTTTTATGGGTGAGTTCATGTCATTCAAATTCACAGTTATTATTACTGTTATGATTATGTGCATTTCTCCCCACCCCATTTTCCTCTGTTTATCTCTCCCCCATCTCTCTCTTTCCCTCCCTTCTCCCCCCTTTCTCTTTCTCTCTCTCCTTTCACCCTGTCTCTCCCCCACCAGTTTTTAGCTTATGATCATTTTCTCTGCCTTTCTCTTATCCCCTTTCCTCCTCCTAGATAAATGTCTATACTGAACTGAGAATATGTTGCTTCCTCTTTGAACCAATTCTGAGGAGAGTAAGGCTCAAGCAATTTTCCTCCCATCTTTCCCTCCACTGTAATAGGTTTTATGTGTCTCTTCAAGCGAATAATTTATCCAATTTTACCTCTCACTTCCCTCTTCTCCCACTGAAATCCTCTTTCTCGTACTTTACTTTTATATCAACATACCAACATCAATGTACACCTTCACCCTATGTCTATGCATACTCCTTCTAATTGCCCTAATAGGGATAAAGTTATTAAGAGTTGCAAATATCATCTTCTCATGTGGGATGTAAATAGTTCAACCTTATCGAATTCCTTGTGCTTATTGAAAATAAAATTTTCTGTTTAGCTCTGTCTTTTTCTCAGGAATTCTTGAAAGTCCTCTATTTCATTGGACCTCAATTTTTTTCCCCTGAAGGTTTATGCTCAGTTTTTTGGGCAGGTGATTCTTGGTTGTAATCCTAAGTCCTTTGCCTTCCAAAACACCACACTCCAAGACCTCCAATCCTTTAATGTTAAAGCTGCTAAATTCTGTGTAATCCTGACTGAGGTTTCACAATATTTGAATTATTTCTTTCTGTTTGCTTTCAGTATTTTCTCCTTGACCTGGAAGTTCTGGAATTTGACTATAATGTTCCTAAGAGTTTTCATTTTGGAACCTCTTTCAGGTTGTGATTCTTTCCATTTCTGTTTTACCCTCTGGTTCTAGGATATCAGGGTAGTTTTCCTTGATAATTTCTTGAAAGATGCTTTCCAAGCTCTTTTTTTAGCTATGGTTTTCAGATAGTCTAATGATTCTTAAATTATCTCTCCTGGATCTATCTTCCTGGTCAGTTGTTTTTCCAATGAAATATTTCACTTCCATCTTTTTCACTCTTTTGATTTTGTTTTGTTGTTTCTGGATCTTTCATGAAGTCATTGACTTCCACTTCATGAATTCTAATTTTTGAGGAATTGTTTTCTTCAATGAGCTTTTTTATCTTCTTTTCCATTTGGCCAGTTCTACTTTTGAAGAATTTGGTTTTTTCACTGTATTTTTGTACCTCCTTTTCCATTTTGTCAATGTTACTTTTTAAGAAATTGTTTCCTTAAGTGAATTTTTGTACATCTTTTTTCCCAATTTTGTGCTTCCTTTACCAAGCTGTCAATTCTTTCTTCATGATTATCTTGCATCATTCTCACTTATTTTCTCAGTTTTTCTTATACCTCTCTTATTTGATTTTTTAAAAATTCCTTTTGAGCCATTTCAGAGTTGTTTTGGGGCCTAATATCAATTCACATTTTACTTTAATTCTTCACATGGAGGTGTTTTTACATTACTGTCCTCTTCTAAGTTTATGTTTTGTTCTTCCCTATTGCTACAGTCATTTTCTATGTTCAGATTCTCTTTTTTGCTCATTTTCCAGCTTTTTTCATGATCTTTTTCTTTTTGCTCATTTTCCAGTACTTTTATGACTTTTAAAGTTAGCTCTGCTCCTGGGCTGGAAAAGGCACTGTCCTAAGGTTCTTGTGCCATTGCCTGGGGGCCTGGCCAGTGGCCTGCTGTGCTGAGTGCTCCAGATCTCGCCACTGGCTTCTGTGCTATTGGACAGCTGTGCTGGGGCCACAGGGCCTTGATATTGACCTGTATCAGGGCTCAGGGCCTCCTGCTGTCTTGCCCAGACACCATCTGTACTGAACAGTGATCCCTTTTTATTTGTGTGAGACAGACCTTCCCTCAATACATTCTACGTTGTATAGAACTGGACAATTTTTTCACTCTTTTTTGTTGGTTTTGCTGCTCCAGAATTAATTTTGAGGCATCGTTTTTTAGTTATTTGGAGGTGGACTTGAGAGAGTTCAGCTAAGTTCCTGCCTTATTCCTCCATCTTGGCTCTCCCCCTCTCAAGCAATATTTTTCATCCAATTCTCAGATGAGAAAACAGAGAGTCAAAGAGGAGTGACTTTGCCTAGGCCACAGAATGTAGCTAGCAAGGAATAGGACCCGCATTTGACGCCCAATTTCAGGACTCAAGGCCAGAGCATCTGGCATTCTGTAATACTGTCCATCAGGCATTGGCATTGGCTGAGGACACAACAACTCCCAGACAGACATGTAAGAATACTCTGCATCTTGAGGAACCCCAGTATCCCCTCCTGTTTATTCTAACTCCCATGGGGATACTTGAAGTCTGGCTCAAAACTGCTCAGATTAGGGCTGGAAACCTTTTCCAGGCTTCCTTACCTTGATGCCCTCTCTCCTTTGAGTATCTCTGGTCTCTCCTGTACTCATCATATTTATAGTTATCTCCTCCATGAGCCTCTGAGTCACTTAAGTGCAGGAACCCTGGTTTTACCTTTCTTTATATCCCAGATCTTAGCACAGAACCTGTCACATAGTAGGCACTTAATACATACTTGCTAGCTAACTGGCTGACTGCTTTCAAGACCCTGTCTACAAATTCCCCAGGAGAGAGGCACTGCCTAAAAGATCTGCCATGGCATCCACCCTGAGTCAGACCCTGGAATGGATAGGACAGAGAAACACTTGATTTGGCTAAAGGTCCCTGAAGGCTGAAAGCCCATGGGACAGGGCTCATCTCCTGCCCTTTCTGCCCCATGGAGCTTTTCCCCAAAGGTAGTGAGCTTCCTGTCACTGGAGATCTCTAATTAGAGACAAAGTGACCCCTTCTGGGGTATGCTATAAAAGGCATACTTGCTCAGGGACAGATTTGCTTATGTAGTTGTCCCCCATAGGACACCCCTGCTCTCCCCAGTGTAGGGCTGGGGGGCCAAGACTTTCAGGAGCCACAGCAGGGCTCTAAGACATCAGTGCCACTCCAGTCATGCAGCCTGGACCATGATGGTGGGTGTCTGTCAGGGCAGGTCCCTCACACAGCCCATGCCCGTTCATCTGATGCCAATCAAGCCACAGTCTCAGTCCTGGAAGCTTCTGGCTGGTAACACACTCAGCTGGCCCCTCTCTCCTTCCCCAACAGTTTCTCAGCCTCCCTCATTCTTCATCCTAGCTACTCCTAAGCTGGGCAGGGCCCCTGGAATTCTGGGAAAGGGCTCACTCCAGTGGAGGAGGATCCTGGGGGCCTTCCAGGCCTCCACAGGGAAGCAGCTATTTCTGTACAGCCTGTTATGTTAGGTCACAAAAGCTCAGTGTACACACCAGTTGGGCTGCAGCTGAAAGATCTCAGACACTTACACACACTCCTGCTCCATGATGGTAAGGATCAGGCCACTGCTGGCTTGAGATAGAGACTGGAGAGCCAGACCACTGCTGGGTGGATGGGGTGGAGAGAGATGGGGGCTAGGGAGTCAGGCCATCGCTGAGGAGGGAAGCCAGGCTACTGCTGACTGAACACAGAGTTTGGGGAATCTGGCTACTGCTGGCTGAAGATGAAGGCTGGGGGGTCAGACAACTACTAGGAGGAAGGAGTTTAGGGAGTCAGATAACTCCTGGAGGAAATGGAGTCCCCCCCAGAAGAGGAGGGCCCCCTTTGTGTGCTCCAAGTGGGTGTGCCTCATTGACTCAGAGCACAGGCAGTAGGATGATCCATGGTGCATCCTAGTGACCCACTCAGACCCCCCAGTTCCATGATCCAGGAAAGAAAGCTTCCCATGCTTGTTCAGTGGATCAGGGTGCTCTGAACCTCGCCCCACAATCCAAATTTTCCACTCATTCATTCATTAACCCAATAGGGGCCCAGTCTCCCCACCTCCATGCTCCAATGCTCCGGCCCATGCTCCAGGCACAGGCCTAGGAGAACAAGCCTGACTGTTTCACTTCCCCTGGGAGGCCACTTAACCATCTTTTCTCTCCATTTACAGAGATGAAGGAGTCACCCTGAACAAGAGGCTCCCTCCATCCACACAGCTCTGCCCCCCCCACCCGCATCTCTGAAATGGGTCTGCATTGGAACCCTCGCTTTGTCCTATCTTCTTTTTTCTTGCAATAAAAACACAATGTGGATTTAACAAGTCTGCAAACCTAGGAGTGTGTATGAATGTGTGTGGTCTTGTGACGGGTGTGTCCTAGGGGGAAGGGTAGGGAGGATGTTTGCTTCTGGGAGTAGCTGGGCACACAGGCCCTGAGGCCACCAATCTCTCCCAAGGCAGTCCGAGGGGGAGGGAAAACCCTCCCAGAGAGGTGCAGGGTCCCCAAAAGGGATGACGTGTAGTTGTTTTTCAGAAATGCTGCGAGGACCTGGCCAGGCCTTGAATTCCTCAGCAAAGGCATCACACAAGCCCTTCCTTCTGGCTCTGGAGGCCTCGGGAGGGCGGGGAGGGCTGGACCTGAGCCAGGTTCCCAAGCAACAAGCTCAAAAATATGGGACTTGGACAAGGAGCCCCAGGGCTCTGGCCTGAGGCTGGGCTGTTCTTGCCCAGCCTGAGCTCCTGCACAGCCTTCCTGGGATTTCTGCTTCCATGTACTCACCCCACTGAGAGCAACCAGGGGTCAGCAGCCCCAGGCCACTGAACCAATCAACATCCCCCTTACAAAGTGATACAGACTGAGAAGATCTAGCCAAGCACAATGATTTCTCCCCATCACCCTCTCAGGCATTGTCAATTAAATGTGTGGCTGTTAGCACCCTCTGCCCCATTCAGGAAGAGCTTAGAAAGCACCTACTAAGTGCGTATTTAGGGTTAGTGCACTGCCCTGGATGCAGACAGCCCCTGGACTCCCAGGGAGCCTCCATTCCTTTGGTTGGTAACAAGTTCATGTCCATAGAAGTCAACAGAAAAATCCTAACAAGTGATTTCTGGAGTGGGGGAGACGTCAACAGGAATGATACATGTTGGAACAAGAAGAAGCTGAGGCTTCTGAGGCAGCTTCATCCAGATATTCTGTCCCACTCACAGCCGTGGTGGAGCCAGGGGGCTCCAGGGGCAGGTTTGGCGGCTGCCGCCACTCAGCTGAGACATGCACATTCCCAAAGAGACCAGAGGGGATGCAGAAAAGAGAGTGGTGAGAGAAGAGGGACACATGGTCAGCTTACCGTGGACTGAAGAGAGCATCCCCATACTCCCTGGATGTGATGCCTTCCTCTGTCTGCCCTCGTCTCACCTGGGTAGTCAGAGAACTGCCCTGGGCATCAGCCAGCTTCTGTTTGGCTGACTCTTCTGCCCCCAGTGCCCCCAGGAAGCTCTCCATACTCCAAGGCACCAACTGGTCAAGTTTGCCCCAGACCCTGACCTGTCACCTCGTGAGTCACTTCTCTTTTGTACAATTATCTCATCGGCAAAGACTGAGCCTGCCATTGAGAGCTTGATCCAAATCACTGATAACAATATAAAGCAACATGAGACCCACCACGGATCCTTGGGGCACTTTACTGGAGACTTCCTTCCAATGAACTATTCACTTATTGACTGCACTTTCAGTCTGGTCATTGAACTAAAAATAAATCTGCCTAACTGCTCTCATCTCACTCCCATCTCCCCACCTTTTCCATAAGGACATTAGCTATGGGAGACAGGAAAAATTCCTTGGAGTGTGGGAATAACTTAAAGGTGAGCTACCGTCTGTTCATCCCCATCACTTACCCAGAGAGCTCCACCTCAGGGACCTAGAAATTTCCATGACACAGCCTCTGCCCTCTCCTATGGGAGAGCAGTGCAAAGGAGTCAATGGGACCTAACCAGAGATGAGCCCATACAGGGTAGGAGGCAATGAGCAAAGGACTGATCTAGACCCCAGAGTTCTGAGCCTGCCTGAAGATGCAGGGAAAAGATGTTACCATCTGGGGGATAAGGAAGCCAGTACCAGAGCTCAGAGACAAGAGAAGATGAAGAATGGGCCGGAGGGCTTTCTAAGCTCCCAGCAAAGCCTGAGCAAAGCCACAAAGGTAGGAGTTGGACTGCCAAGTTTGGGGCAGAGCTTCAGGCAGCAAGTTTGGCTGGAATCTAGAATAACCAATAATCAAGGTGATGAAAGTCTGTGAAGGGAGCCACTGGCCTGCTAGAGGGCATGAGAGGAAGCCATGGAGAGGCAACTGCCATAACTGGCTGCTGCTAGCAATCATTCTTCTAGCCTTGTCCCCTGGACCCAGCAGCTCTTAGGGCCAGCCTCCATCTCCCCTGGATTCAGCTTCATGCTAGTGTATAGGGCTTTGAGGCAATTTGCCCTGTACCTCTTGTGCTTAAGGACTGGAAGGGCCAGAGTGTGGGCACGAGTAGCAGGTTCTTAAAATACGGGATGTTTGCTGCCCTCTGCAGGGAGTTTGGACTGACACCCTGGTACCCTGGATAGCCCTGAGGGAACTTGTCTCTAAATTAATTAGCCTTTAAATAAAATACTAGTCAGAAGGATACAGCAACATATCACAAAAGTCACACAATATGACCAGGTGGGATTTACCCCAGGAATGCAAGGTTGACTGAATGATTAGGGAAACTATCAGCACAATTGACTATATCAATAACAAAAATGACAAAAATTGTATGATTATCTCAATAGATGTAGAAAAAGCTTTTGACAAAATACAACACCCATTCCTATCAAAAAACACTAGAAATCACTGGGTAAATGCAACTTTTCTTAAAAATATAAGAAGTATCTATCTAAAACCAAAAGACATCTACTATAACAGGAATAATCTAGAAGTGTTGCCAGTAAGGTCAGGGATGAAACAAGGATGCCCATTATTACCACTGTCATTCAATGTCAAACTAGAAATGTTGGCTCTAGCAATAAGAGAAGCAAAAGAAATTGAAGGACTAAAAATAGGCAATGAGGAAACAAAAGTGTCACTCTTCGCAAATAACATGATAATATACTTTAGAGAATCAAGTAAAAGTCTCCTTGAAAAAATTAACAACTTCAGCAAAGTTGCAAGATATAAAACAAACCCACATAAAACATTAGCATTTCTATATATTACCAACAAAGTTCAACAGCAAGAGATAGAAAGAGAAATTCCATTTAAAGTAACTGAAGACAATATAAAATACTTGAGAGTCTGCCTGCCAAGATAAACCCAGGAACTCTGATTACAATTACAAAAATCTTCTCATACAAATAAAGTCAGATCTTAACAATTGGGAAAATGTCCATTCCTAATGGGCCAACTGGGTCAATATAATAAACATCACAATTGTATTTAAAGAATTTTTCAGTGCCATGCCAATCAAATTGCCAAGAAATCATTGTATAGAGCTAGAAAAGTAATAGTGACATTCACCTGGAAGAACAAAAGGTCAACAGTATCAAGGTCATTAATGAACAAAGGTATGAAGGAAGATGGCATCGTCATATGGAATGTTAAAGTAATCTGAAGATTTTCCCTGCCCCTTAATAAACCCATGTGATGTGCTTTGGGCTTTGGCCCAGCCCACAACTAGAGCCACATGAAGCCCATGGTGGGAGGAGCTTGCCCAGCAGATGTAGCAGGAAGGGTGAGTGAGGTGGAGTTGAGAGAAAAGCAGCAGGAAGAGCAGAGCAGAGCAGCTAGACTGGGGGAGAGAGGGGGCATTTTGCCTAAGGGAGCTTATTTGTGTGGAGGCCTAACTTGTGTAGAGGCAAGGCTTGGGGATGGCAGTCCTCCCTCTATGGGTAATGTGTACACACTAGCTTGTCACCATGGTGGAACTGGCTTTCTGGTATCTGAATAAATATTTTGGTTTCATCTTTGAGAAGGAGAGTTTATACTTTGCTAATTTACCCTGGAAATATGCCTGCATATCCACAGTGTCTGCTGTGGGCATTGCATTGGTGCTACACTGGATCAGATCCTAAACTGTATTATGAAGTGGTACTGGCTAAGAAATAGTGTTGGTTCAGTGGAATAGATTAGGTACCTAACAGATTAGGTAGGACATAGTAGGAAATGACCATAGTAACCTAGTGTTTGATAAACCCCAAAATCCAAGATTTGGGGACAAGAAATCACTATTTGATGAAAATTGCTGGTATAGAACAACATCTCACACCATATACCAAGATAAGGTCAAAGTGGTACATAACTCAGACGTAAAGGGTGATATCATAAGCAAATCAGGAGTGTCAAAATATTTTGGAAATGCTCTGTTTCCCAGAACTAAGGCCCAGCAAGCAGACTGTGCCCTGAGCTTGGCATAACAATGGTCCTTTGCATTCTAGATGACCTCACCCTCTGGCAAAGTGTATTGCTTTGACCAGCACCAGGTGTTCATTTTCCAGGGACCTGAGAGCCAACATCCATCATGTCTCTGACATGCTCACAATCGCTATTCCTTGTACCATCCTCCTGTTCCCATTACAGAACTCTGGTTCTGTACCCCACAGAAATATTGACGATCCCCAAGCCTTGGAACAATACTATCCCCACAGGACCCATGGACACAGTAACTCAAGATCTCAGAATAATCATGCCATCATCCAGCCTAGTATGTATGTACAGGCACAGCCTGTGACCCAACATGTTAAGCCCTCCCCCTCAGAAGGACTTCCACTTGCAAGTGTTTTCCTCACTCTGGAATTAATTAAATCACTATTTGATTCCTGACACATCTGCCTCTGGCCTGCTCTGTTTGGCTTCAGCCATTCCCAGGTTAGAGACCAGTTCAGTCTGGATGGCATTCAAAATTCTATTGACATGAAAGCATGGAATACTTTGCCTATCAGATTTATGAATAAGGGAAAAATTTGTGACCAAACAAGAGATAGAGAGCATTATGGGATGTAAAGGGATAATTCTGATTACATCAAACTATAAAGGTTTTGCACAAACCAACATTGCAACAAGCCAACATTGAAAGTAAAACAGGAAATTGGGGGGGGGGGGGAACTTTACAACTGCCATTCTAGCAGGGGAGACACCAGGTCCATATATGTCTACATACAAAATGGACTGGAGGACTTTTTAAGCATCCAGCACATCCTGAGAAAAGCCACAAAAGTGGTGTTCATTTGGGGAGAGGTGGAGTCACCTAAGCAGACTTCATGCAAAGCATGGAGCTTGAGCTGAAGCCAGGAGGAGAGAAACCAGGATTCCAAAAGGTGTAAGTGAGGAGTGAGGGTATTCCCAGTAAGGAGCACAGTTAATGCAAAGGCAAAGAGGAGGAATATGAAGTGTTTTGTGTGAAGATGAGCAGGGTCACTTTGACTGGGATATATAAGGGGGTTAAGTATCCTGAGTCTCAGAATGCAGGTCAAAGTCATATTGTAAAAGTCTGTAAATGCCAAACAGAAATACATGTTTGATCATAGAGACAATAGGGAGCCACTGCAGTTGGTGGGGGGGTGTACCATGGGCTTTCTTGTGTTTCATGAAAGCTGTGTTAGAAAATGAGTTAAGGATGGTCTTGAGGCAGGGAAACTAGGGAGAAGAGGAGAAGAGTCCAAGAGGGTCTGAACCAGACAAATGACTGCATGAGTGGAGACCAGGAGATGAACACCAAAGATGCTGTCCAAGTAGAAATGAAAAAATTTATCAGTGGATTGGATTGTGGAGCAAGTAAGAGTCAAGAAAATGGAGAGGCAGTTGACCCAGGGACTGGAATGAGAGTAGCACCTTCCCGTTCTGCAGCCACATTTTCCCATTCATGGAGCAGCCACCAATGATGTGGAGGAAAGATGGAGAAATTGTGAGTCAGGATGCAAAGCTCGAGGAAGCTAAACTGTGTATGGGGATACAAAGACAGGCTAAAAACAAACAGTCCCTACCCTCAAAGACCTTATAGTCTGATTGGGGAGATAACAGGCCAACAACTCTACAAGTAGGATAAATGAGAAATAAGGGAAAGTCTTGGGTGAAGAGGGGTTGGGAAGGCTTCCTGCAGAAGATGGGATCTTGACTGGGACTTAAAGGAAGCCAGGAAGTTGAGATGAGGAGGGACAACATGCCAGAATCCACGGAAGGATGTTGCTGAAAGGCTGGTGAGGGTGAGTGAGGCCCAGAGAGGCCCGAATTGCTGTAGGAGAGGAGGCAGCCTGTGATTACGATGGTTCTTCCCATAGATATTCTGACAGGAAAGTTGAGCTATTCCCTTTGCGCAGCAGGCAGCAGCCCCAAATCTTGACCGCCTAATGTTACATTTATCAAACTGCTTTTTAGCTGCCAGACATGGGCCTCCTTCCTATTCTTCAAAGAAGACTCTCCATCTCTAGACTCCAGGCATTTTCTCCTGCTGTGTCTCATACTATGAGGTTGGGACAGATTGAAGGCAAAAGGAGAAGGAGACAGCAGAGGATAAGACGGATAGATAGTGTCATGGAAACAATGACCGTGAACTTGAACAGACATCAAGAAATAGTGGAGATAGAAGACCTGGTGTGCTGTGGTTCATGGAGTTACCAAGAATTCGGACATGACTGAATAAGTGTACAACAGACTTACCCAAAGTCATATAACTAGTAAATATTTGAGGCTGGATTTGAACTCAAGTCTTCTTGACTCCAGGTGCAACACTGCATATATTGAATCATCTACCTGGCACATAGTAGGCACTTAATAAGTGCTTGCTTATATGGCTAGAAATCATCTGTCATCCACCTTTTAGAATGAAAGGGAACAACCACAGGTGTTCTCACCCCAAAGAAAGAATGGCCAAGAAAAAAGAGGAGGCAAAAAAGAGGAAATTTAGAACTCAGCTCCTGATGCCCCAGGTGGGTGTAGCCCACTACAAATAGAGGACTTGGGTTCCACAACGTGGAATGCTTAGCATGAGGTCTCATTGCTTATGTGAGGAAACTGAGGCCCAGGGAGAAAGAACAGAGAAAGAACAGAAAGAACCCCCATCTCTTGGCTCTTAGGCTTTCTGCAGAAAGGACACCCATCTAGGGTTGTATAGATGTGTACCTACATATATATATATATATAATTTTTCTTAGAGAGATAACACAAGATGATGGTGGCAAAGATTATGGTGGTGATAGCATGGTAATAATGGTGGGGGTTTGGGTGATGATGGTGTTGTTAGTGATTGAGGTGAAAGGTGATAGAAATTCTGTGTAACTGAGAACATTCACACCATGGTCAACTTTCAGAATCATGATGCCATCAGGGTGACACATACTTTGAGCTGTGTCTCCACGGGTGGCATGGAGCCATTCAGTATCTACTATCCAGTAAATCTTCAAAGAAACCAGCTCAATACCTCTTGGCACCATCATAACTGGCATTTATGGAGTACCTACGGTGTGCCAGCCACTGAGCCAAACAGTGAAATATCATTTCATTTGATTCCCACAACAGCCCCAAGATGTCCTTGCCATTATTATTTCCATTTTAGAGTTGAGGAAACTGAGACAAATTAATGACTTACCCAGAGTCCCATAGCTAGCAAGTATCTGAGGTGGGAAGTGGACTGGCTCTAGTTCCTCGATGGCTAGAAATAGGTGTCACTAGGTGGTCAAGGCTAAGTCTGTTGGTGGGCCAGGGGATCTGTTTGTAACTAAGGGCAGTGATGAGTCTGTGGCCAGGTAATCTGAATGTGAGGCCCGGGCTCATACTGTGACCAGAGTCAGAGCCCAGTTTGGAAGCAGATTAAGGGCTGAGGGTAGAAGCAGGGCTCAAGCTGGGACTGAGGTCAGGGCTCATACTGGGAGACTTAAGCAGGTTCCCACCAACATCATGATTTCCATTTTTCAAGCCCCAGTCTAATAAGTCTTGTCTTCTTTCAGTCCATGTTTTCCACTTCAGCAGTTTTCTTTCTGCTTTGTCAGAAAAAAAAAATGATGGAATTGAGTTTCACTGGGTCTGTTTCCTATTTGCAGTAAGAGATGGAGTTACTCCCCTTCCTAACCTGCATGTGTCTGGTCAGCAGTATGGGAAGACTAAGGTTTTCAGCACCTTGGAGAGGGATGGTGATGACAGCATCACCTCTGCCTCTGAGAAAGTGAGAGGGATTGCTATCATGCTGAGTGACATAGTCAAGATTTAAAAGCTCTAGGGAGATAGAAAGAGGAGCCAAAACAAGGAAGATGGAATGTAATAGTAACAAAGTAATCATGATGGAGATGGGCTACATCCTATATTCTATCAAAAGTTCTATGAAACTATTTTCTATGAAAAGTTCCATGTTCTATGAAAAGTCATTGAAGGAAGCAGATGCAGGGTAAACCCCGATTAGAAAAGAGAAGACTTGAGAGGCAAGAGATTGTGATCTCCATACATTTGAAAAGCAAGCATGTGGAAGAGAAATTCTTGTCCATTCTAAGGACAGTAGAAGAAAGAACATTGGTGAAAACAAGAGAGAGGCAACATTCAGAACAGAAAAGTTGTCCAAAGTGGGCTATCCCTATCACTGGAAGTGTTGGGCAGACACTGGTGGTGGATAGCATGGAGGACATTCCTTCATTAGATGAGACTCTGCCTACAGAACCTGTGAGCTCTAGGCTACTGCCAAGATCCTGTGAAACCTTGACCTGATCTTGGTTAGCCAGAAAAAAAGTTAATAGTAACAAGTCAAAATATTAACTTCTTAACTACTTCATTAGTATGGATTCATTAACTTCATAAGTACCCTACATAAGAAATCCCAAATAAATGAATGATGAATGAATGGAAAAGCATTTCTTAAACACCTACTATGTGTCAAACACTGGAAATACAAAGACAAAAGTGAAACTATCCCTGTCCTCAAGAAGTTTACCTTCTAATAAGGAGAAAGAAGGAAAGGAAAAGGAGTTTTAACAGCCAAATCTAATGGCCCTTGTTCACTTCTCATCATTCTTCATCTATCCACAGCACTTGACATGGATGATGACTATCTCCTCCCAGGTACTCTTTCTTCTATATTTTTGAGACATTGACTTAGGGTCAAAGAACCATAGATCTTGAGCAGGAAAGGAATTGAAGAGACCACCTTGTCTGAAACCCTCATCTTACAGATAAGGAAACTAAGACTGATAGAGTCCTGGCCAAGGTCACAAAACTAGTAAGCATTTGAGGCAAGATTTGAACTCAGGTTTTCCTCACTCCAAGACCAGTGCTCTATCCATTGGCCTAGGATTTTTCCATTTCTATCCACCTCCTAGCTGCCTCTAAAAAATCATTCTTTGCCTCTCCACCTGGGAGTTGAACCCCAGTCTCCCATTATACTAATAAGACAATTACTTTTCCCTTTCTGTCTGTCCTACTTCTCAGTGACCCTTTCCATACTTCCATCTTTGTTATTCCTCCTTAGCATGGGCATCCCTTAAGGTTCTATCTTGGACCTGCTTCCATTTTCTCTATATACCCTTCTCTTGGTCATTTCATCAGTTGCCATGGGTTCAACTTGTCCATGATGATGTTTCTCAGGTCTATTTATCAAGCTCTAACCTCTCTCTTGACATCCAGTCATTCATCTGCCCATCAGCCATCTTGAACTGGTTGTCCCAGAGGCATTGCAAACCCAAAATGTCCCAAACAAGCCCCGAACCTTCCCCTATTCTGAATATTGCTATTCAAGGGCACCACCACCTCTGGGTCTCTTGGGTTCTGATCTTCTTGATGCCTTCCTCAGCTTCTCATCCTCTTGCACCTCGTGTGTGCATTCAGTTATCAAAGCCTATCATTTCCACTTTCACAACAGCTTTCATGCTTATACTTTTACCTCTAGCCATGCAACACCTTTGTATACCCCCTCCCTTTTCAGCTTCATTTTAGGTCTTTTCTTTCCCCATTAGAATCTAAGCTCCTTGTCTTTCTGATTCTGTATTCTTGGTGCTTAGCACATGCCTACCTGACACATAAGTACTCAATAAATACTTGTTCACTTGACATAAGCTGAATATAGCAAATATTCCTAGTTACTAGTGTGTTATCTCCTCTCTTAGAATGTAAGCTCCTTGAGGAAAGGGATTGTTTCTGCTTTTCCTTTGTATCCCCAAGGCTTTGAACAATGCCTGGAATATAGTAAATATTTGATAAATGTTCATGGATCAGGTGGAGCTATAGAGGAAGGGAGGAGTCAATTGCCAGGCCTTTTCCCAGTAGCTATGGTAGCATTTATTGGATTATTTATTCTTGGAATAAGAGGTAGAAGTTGTAGAGAGAATGGGAGGTTATATGTCTATTCACAGTGAAAGCAACAAGATGTCTAGGTAGAGTTGGGTCTCCTGGAGATGACTGGATGGAATAAGAAGCAGCATCAGCTCTGGGATCAGCAAGACACAGTGGACTAGAGGAGTTTGTGTTTACTTCTTCACTCACCAATCAAGGCAGCTCAATTCCAGGCTGAGTGACACAGTAATTTCTCTGAAGATCTGACAACTTAAGTGGTCCACAAACTCAAGGTGACCTGAGGCTGCATTAAGAGGCTTAAGTCCTGGATCTGTGCTTGACTATTCAACCACATCTGGGGTATTTGATCCTGTCTGGGGGACCAACTTTTAGGAATAATATTGCTAAGCTGGAGATCACCCAATGAGGTTTCTGGGGTATTGTACAGAATTTAGGGTTAGGAGTACAGCCTGGAGAGGAGTAAAGTTGGTCAAATGTTCCTCCTTGGCAGGCACTTTTTCAGTAGGCAGACATGTAGACATTGGTATAGACCTCAGCAAAGTCCCTTCTAATCAACTTTAGATTCTGGTAGCTGGTATTATGGAGAACAAGCTTAGGGAGCTAGGGCAGCAGATACATGGTGGACCTTTGTACAGGTAGGAGGAGGAGGGGGACAGGAAGCAACAGTTCTACCTGCCTTTCCTTCCCCTATGCCAGCTGGTCTGGTCTAGCTTCTCCTGTGGACAAGGGTGGACATACTGAGTGGATTACGGTCAACAAATCCCCTCCTTTATACAATAACATTATTTTCAACAATGCTTATGGAAGGTGTCAAATCATGATAAATCCGGAAAGGAAACACAGACCATGGATATGTGCTTCTATGAATTTCATATACATACACCAGCAATATACATAGAAAGAAAGAAATAAAGAAGGAAGGAAGGAGGGGAGGGAAGAGAAGGAAGGAAGGAAGGAAGGAAGGAAGGAAGGAAGGAAGGAAGGAAGGAAGGAAGGAAGGAAGGAAGGAAGGAAGGAAGGAAGGAAGGAGGGAGGGAGGGAAAAAGGAATGAATGAAGGAAGGGAGGGAGGAAAGAAAGAAAGAGAGAAAAAGAAAGAAAGAGAAAGAAAGAAAGAAGGAAAAAAGGAAAGAAGGAAAGAAAGAAAGAAAGAAAGAAAGAAAGAAAGAAAGAAAGAAAGAAAGAAAGAAAGAAAGAAAGAAAGAAAGAAAGAAAGAAAGAAAGAAAGAAAGAAAGAAAGAAAGAAAGAAAGAAAGAAAGAAAGGAAGAAGGAAGGAAGGAAGGAAGGAAGGAAGGAAGGAAGGAAGGAAGGAAGGAAGGAAAGAAGGAAAGAAAGAAAGAAAGAAAGAAAGAAAGAAAGAAAGAAAGAAAGAAAGAAAGAAAGAAAGAAAGAAAGAAAGAAAGAAAGAAAGAAAGAAAAAGAAAGACTATTACAGTATTTAAAAAAGAAAGTAATGGATGGATACTCTAATTATGTGAATGGGATGCCTCAGGGTCTTTTCCCATCCCCTCTCTAGGCTCAGGGAACTGTCCAGCATCAGAAGCCAGAAATCCTGGTGGTGGCAGGATCCTAGGGTGCTGCCCAGGTCTTCCTCCAGTCTCAGGGGAGGAGCTCTGACACCCCCCTCCCATCCCGTTCCCACCCTACACCTATTGTCTGAACCCTGCTGTATTGCCCTGGAACAGACAAGCACTCCCCCTGTGTTCCCACCCCAAGTGCCTGCACTAGCCCCAACTCATGTCAGCAGCTCTCACTGGACAGATCTCCTTCTTGGAAGGAGTCCTTTGACTGGAGGATCTCTCCCTGATGCACCCAAGACTGACCAGAACCAAGCTCCTACCACCCAGACCTTGGTTTTCCCCTGCCTATACATAGTTCCTGTTTATTGCTTCACTTTGAAGATGAAAAAACTGAGATTTAAGGACCAGTTGAGGGATAGAACCAGGGTCGCACAGCTGCCACTCAGGCAGACCCAGCTTTGTTCTCATCACCAAGATGAGAGGGGAAATCAGTGCTCACCCAGAAGTAGCACTTATCCATCCTGAACTGACTTCTGTGACCCGGGTCCTTGAGAACACCACCTCCTCCTCTGCACTGCCTGCCTCCTGCAGGTCAGACAAGATCTAAGGTGTCTTAACAGGTCAGAGTTCTAAGATGAAATTTAGGATGGAGATGGGGACTGTAGCTGTCGTTTTGTTGGAATAGGGAGTACTGCAATGAGGGAGGAGAGAGACAGACAGACAGAGACACAGAGAGAGAGAGAGAAGGAGGGAGGGAGGCAAAGAGAGATCCAGATAGAGACAGACGGACAGATACAGACAGACTGAGAGACAGACAGAGACAGAGAAAGAGAACTACAGCCTTGACCAGAGAGAGCCCCATCCAGACACCCCAGATAACCCTGACCTAATGTCAGAAATTATTCCAGTACAAATTTGCGGTAAGGAAGCAAGACTCTGGAGAAGTTCAAGGAAGAGAGAGAACTCCCTGTGGACTACTCCGAGACCCCCAAGCTGGGTATTATTGCCATGAGGAGGAGTAGCAGGTAATGAATTGAGTGTGCCACATGGGAACCAAGTGTTGAAAAGAAAGCTGGATGAGGAAACTCGTGTGAGTCTGGGGAGGGGGAGGAGATTGGATTTAACCTGAGTGATGAAGAGCCCCAGCAGGTTAAGGAAACAATCTGGGATGAAGCACTGGACCTCTAATTAAGGAAATCCAACTCCCTCTGACATTTCTTAGCTGTGTGCCCCTAGTCAAGTGCTGTCTCCTCTCTGGGCCTCGGCTTCCTCTTTTGTAAAATGGAGACCATACCTCCCTCTTAATGCTGCTGTAAGCCTTCGAGGATATGACCCAAGTAAAGGGCCACTTGAGTGTTTATTGTTAATGCTAGCAGTGAGAAATATTCATCCAGAGATGGAATCTAAGAAACTAATAGGATGATGAAGGTGACGTGGGTGGGGGAACCCATTGGCACAGTATCCTCAGTGCCATCGCATGGACAAGAAGTGATATTCATAAGTTGCCAGAATAATAACAAAAGCCAGTATTTATAAATAGACATTCTTGATTTATGTAAATTCCCATTATGAAAATGTAACTTTACGTAAAGAATTGTGAAGAAATCTGCATTCCGAAAATACACCTGTGTATTATTGTCCAGTACTGTATTCTGTCTGTCTGTCTCTCTCTGTCTCCTCTACACTCTCTCTTGCTCTCTCTCTCTCTGCCTCTCTCTCTCTCTCTCTCTCTGTCTCTATCTCTCTCCTCTCTCTGTGTCTGTGTGTTTGTCTCTCTATATCTGTCTCTCTGTCTCCTCTCTCTCTACTTCTTCTCTCTCTCTCTCTCTCTCTCTCTCTCTCTCTCTCTCTCTCTCTCTCTCTCTCTCTCTCTCTCTCTCTCTCCTTGTTCCTGCCTCTTGACTTCGCACTTCATGGCCTCCATGGCCTCCATGTCCCCCCAAACAAAAATCCTTCCAAGTGAAAGCAGAAGAAAGGGACTTGATTTCATTTCAGACCTCTGGTGCTGAGAGAGGCCACCTTCGCCCTACTCTGCCTATCTGCCCACATGCCCTGCCCACATGTCTGCCTTCCATCCATCCATCCACCCCCACTCAGGTACCACGTGACCATCCTTGGCAGCCTCTCCTGTCTGTGTGTGTGTCTGCTCCACCCATGACATGCTCTTCCTCTTGGTTTTAGCCAAGCTCCATCATGGTTGTGTCTTCCTCCTGTTCTCACGTCTCTGTTGCTGGGCCCCAGCTGTCCTTGAACCACATGTCACCCCTTTCTGTCTATGAGAGAGTGGCCCCTTCCTGACTGCCTCCCTCCCTACCCCATGCCTGTGGGCATATTCACGTTATATAATAATCACTTTGCAATAGAGTCTGCAGAACAGTCTCCTTATGTAAAATGAGAAATGTTTGTAGTGCTTTAAGTATTATAAATTACTTTACAAATATTATCTCATTCGATCCTCACAATAGCCCTGTAAGGTAGGTGCTATCATTATCCCCTTTTAGAATTGAGGAAACTAAGGCAGATGAGTTAAGGGTCTGAGGTTGGATTTGAATTCAGATCTTCCTGGGCTCTAGTTCTAGTCTACCAACTGTGCCACCTAGCTGCCACAAAACCCTAGGTCTAGGAAGGACCCTCTGGAGTCATCCCTTCCAGGATGCTGAAACCCAGAGAGGGAGGCCCATTTTCTCAAGGTTCCACAGGTTCCAAGATCCTGGGATTCTTGAATCCCAGGCCAGATTCCTTGTGTTTGACGGTGACCTGAGCCTTATAAAGGCAGAGACCACCCGCCATCCCTGTTTCCTAGATCTGGTACCATTGACTCCATTTCTAGGACTCCTGCATAGTCATAGAGCCCTGTCTACCCCCAGAATCCAAAGAACCCTGGCCATGGGGCTGCTGAGCCTAGGTTCAATTAAGTCACTATTAGAGTGAGCAGTGAGCTGCTCAGAGATGAGAGCCTCTGTGGAGGGCAGAACGTGGATATGAGGCCCTGAGTCCTAATGGAAGATAATGAGGCTATTTGCCAGCCTGTGATGTGCAGGGAAGTATTCCTGATGTCCAGTATTCACAGCCTTTCATCCCTGGCGACTGGCTAGAGGCTGCAGATGGCGACCCGCTGAGGCTGATTGGCCTCTCTCTCTGGCCTCCCACCGCTCTGGCCTGAGCCAGGCAGCCGGCCCGTGAGACATCAAAGCTGGGCAGCTTAATGCAGCATGGATGGCCTCCAAATCCACTCAGAGTAATTGGAACAAAACGACCCAGGTAGTCTAGAGGAAACATCAAAGGTACTCGGCCCCAGCTCACAAACCTCCCTCCCTCCCTTCCTTCCTTCCTCCCTCCCTTCATCCTTTCCTCCCTCCCTCTTTCCTTCCTTCTTTCCTTCCTTCCTCCCTCCCTTCTTTCCTCTCTCCCTCCCTTCTTTCCATTCCTCTTCCTTCCATACACCCTTCCTTCCTCATCTCCTTTCCCCTTTCAATTAATCCTTTCATCTATCTTCCTTCTCTTCCATTCCCCTTCCTTCTTCCCTTTCTTCCTTCTATTCACTTTTCTTTCCTTCCGTTCACTCTTCTATCCACCCTTCCTCCTTTCCTTCTTCCCATTCATCCTTTCTTCTTTCCTCTTTTCCTCCCTCCTTCTCTTCCTCCTTCCTTTTTTTCTTCCTCCCTCCTTCCCTTCCTTCCTTCCACCCACCTTTCTCTCCCTTTCATCACTTCCCTGAGTGGGAGGTAGCCTCCCCCTGCCCTCCACCCCCCCCCCCAGTGCAAAACAGATCAGAGGAAAAGGAGGAAGCAATTGCTAGACAGATGCTGTGTTTTTGTGCTGAGAAGTACATACTCCCCACGAATCCCCTTCCTGGTCACCTTAGCAAAGGGGAAACCAGCCCTGAAATAGAAGTAGCAAGAGATGGGACTGACAGGCAGCCTCCTGCTAAGCAGGAAGATGCCCCGGGGAGCACCCAATGAGTCTCCAAGGCCAAGCTCATCTGCTGACTCCTCACACTGCTGAGGATGAGTTGATGGCCTTGGGAATATGCCAGAGGAGGGACACAGAAGTGATGGAAACAATGATTTCTCACACTTGCAGGTCCCCACAACCCTGGCTAGGAATGGAGTCTGAATACTCCCACTTACCACTTGTGTCACCCATCAAGTGCCTGCCCTTCTATGGGCCTCAGTTTCCCCATGTATAAAAGAAGGGACTAGACTGGCTGCCTCTGAGATCCCTCCTTGACTTAGGTGTTATAATTCCAAACTGTGTCTTTCAATGTGTCCAAGGAGGGCTGGGACCCAAGCCTCATGAATGCAAGCTTAGGGTTCTCTATTCCACAGGGCAAAGCCAGTAGATCCTCTGAAATGCTGCCATACTCACCTTGGGTCAGCCCTCAGCCAGGGAAGGTTTCCTCCTCCTCTGCCTGGAGCCACACAGCTCCATACCTGACAGTCCACTGGGAGAGGCTGAAACATGGCAAGAGTCTCAGAATGCAAAGGACCACCTTTAAGTCTTGTCTACTACTTGTATGACTTGGGCAACCCCTTTCCCTCCCCCTGGCCTCAGTTTTCTCTTCTGTAAAATGAGGGCTTCAGATTATGTGTCTACTTTCCCTCTTGACTCTAAATCTTTTTTTCCTATTCACTCTGGCCAGGCTGAGGAGGAGCTGACCAGCAATGAGCAGATGACTTGTCTTCCTGTAAAGTTGGCAGGGTCTTAGAGAAATGTCTGCATTGGGCTTGTGATGCTCCATGCAGGAAGGAGCCAGGCAGGGTTCACCCCTTTTCCTGCTTGTTTGTCTGGTGCCCTTCTATCTCTGTTTCTGTCTCTGTGTCTCTGAAGCTAGCTAAGTGATGCAGTAGTTAGAGCACCAGGTCTGGAATCAGGAAGAATTAAGTTCAAAGCTAGCCTCAGACACTTTTTGACTGTGTGACCCTGGGCAAGTCACTTAAATAGTTTATCTCAGTTTCCCCATCTATAAAAACGGCAATAGTACCTGCGCCTGCCTCCAGGGTTGTTGTGAGGATCAAATGAGATAAGACTGGTAGAATACTTAGCTCAGTGTCTGGCACAGAGCAAGAACTTAATAAATGTTCTATCCATCCATTCATCCATCAATCTGTCCATCTATCTCTCTCTACCTATCCATCTATCTATCCATCCATCCTTCCATCCATCCATTCATCTAACCATCCATCTATCTCTATCTATCCATCCATCCATCCACCCATCCATTCATTCATCTATCCATCCTTCCCTCTGTCCATCCATCCATCTCTATCTCTCTTTATCTCTCTCCACCTCTCCATCTCTCCTTCTCTCTCCCTCTCCACCTATCAGGATGCTCTACTTGGTACTGAGCATTCCCTCTTCCCCTTGAACTTCACAAGAGCAAGGAAAGGTGAGCGGTTCTGCCCCAGGCTCTGGCCAGTCACCTCCACAAGGAGACCACAGATATTCCAAACACCACCAAGATAAGCTGACCTGGGTCTGACTCTCCCCCTTTCTGTCCCCAGATTTTCCAGCACTTGCTCCACTCTCCTTCTGCCCACCGTGCACGGTGCCTGGCACAGAGTAAGCGCTCTGGAACATGTTAGATATCATTATGATCACTATCAGGACTATTGCCCCAGGTTGGCCCCCTTCTCCTCCATCTGACATCTCCTTCTGGAGCCATCTTCTTCAAGTACAGCTGTGATCATCAGGACAGCATGGGGCAGGGCACAGAACCCTGGACATAGGGTCAAAAGACCTGAGTTCAAATCACGGCTCTGACACAGGCTGGTTGTGTGACT
Organism: Notamacropus eugenii; assembly: GCF_028372415.1. NCBI lineage: Eukaryota > Metazoa > Chordata > Mammalia > Diprotodontia > Macropodidae > Notamacropus > Notamacropus eugenii. Next base: position 760,871,679 of record NC_092872.1, read on the forward strand.
GTGAGTGGATCAGCTCGCTTTCTAGACCTCTGAGTGCTCATCAATGAGATGATTCTGTGTGATCTGAGACAGGAAGGGACCTTGGATGTTACCTAATGCAGTCCTCCCTTTTACAGATAAGAAGACTATGGACCAGGGCAATGAGCAGCCAGGTAAGGAGGGATTTCAGACAGGGATGGTTGACAGAGATAATGGCCAGGATCAGGAGATGGAGTGGTTTGTTCGTGGGACAGCCAGGGGCCAATGTCACTGGATGGAAGAGTGCACGTCAGAGAGTGAGGCATAAAGAGACTGAAAATGAAGGAGCGACAGGGTAGGAAAGGCTTTGAACAAACAGAGTATTTTTTATTTTCTCCTGGAGGCCATAGGGAGCCATTGGAGTTTATTGAGAAGGGAGTGACTTGATCAGATCTACACTTTAGGAAAATCATTTCAGTGACTGAACAGAGGATGGACCAGAGTGGAGAGAGACAGGGCAGGCAGACCCCAACTCACTCCTACTGTAATCCAGGTGTGAGGGGGTGAGAGTCTGCACCAGAATGGGGTGGGGGGGGAGGCAGGGGCAGAAGGCGGAAGGAATTAGTTGAGTTGATGGGACTGGTTTGGACAGAACTAGACTGACCTGAACTGGATTAGACTGGACTAGACTTGGCTGGATGGAACCAAACTGGCCCCCCATGAAGAGTGGTGAGCAGGAAGAAGGATACAGAGGAGGGGGGACACTACGGTCTCAACTGCACCAACAAGGGGCTGCCACATGTGGCCCTTAGAGCCCTCCCTGAGGGTTTCCCTCTCACTCTTTTACACTTGGAACTGAATCCCCTGGGAGTCCTCCCAGTGGCCCAGATCTTGTGTCCAGCTCCCCGGCATCCCTGAGCATTTGCAGACTCTTTGACAAGTCCACGAGCCTTTGAACAGGGTCCAGCTGCTAGATGGCTTTCCTGAACACACTTCCCTTTGTTAATTTCCATTTATGGCCACTTGGTCCCATTAGCCACGTATGGCCAACAATAGCCACTCAGCTTGACGTTCTCTGCTCCATTGAGGTTTTTGGCTTCCTCTCATCTCAGCACAGGAGCCCCTGGGTCTCCAGTTGACTTGAGCTTTTAGCCCCCACCTCTGGGACTGTATCTCTAGCTACTGGAGTATTCTCTCCAGCAAATGGGGGAGGGTTGGGGCCAGATTTAGTCCTCAATTAGTCCTTACACACATCAATGTGCCACCAGTGAAGTTGTGTTAGGCATCTTCTTAGAGCCTGAGTCACCCTGCCTGACACAGCAGAGTCAAAATCCCAGAGTGGGAGTCAGGACACCTGACTTCTGAACCCAGTTCCGCCGCTAAACTTAGGCACGTCTGTGAGCAATGCATTTTCTGTCTCTGGGACTTCTCTTCCTCCTTAAGGGGGTGATACAAAATAAGGCTGAAGGCCCATCCCCTGACATTCTAGAATCCTGGAGCTGTTCTCTAATGAGAGGTTAAGGATGCCTTCTCAAAAGGCTGGTCCACAGTGATGACCAAATGGGGACAACGCCTTAAGGAAAGAGCCTAGAGGGGATGGAGACAATGCTGCTGATGGGAGGGAAGGCTTGGCTTGAGCAGGGAGCCCCAGGTCCAAATAGACAATGGGCTCCTCTCTGATACTGCTCCCACTCACTTTGTCCACTATGAGAATGTTCCCCAAAGACCACAGAGCCCCACACCTGCCCAGGATGCTGACTCTGCCTTGGCCAAGTGTGAGAAATGCTTGCTACCTGGACCTGCCCTGCAGAATGAAGATGGAGGGAAGGGAGACTAGGGGAGCCAGCCTGAGTAGTAGGCATGAGGCAAGACTTAGAGTAGGCCAAATGTCTGAGGGACAAGACAAAGAAAGTAGAGGAGAGAAGGGAGATACTGGGGAAGAAAGAGGAAAGATATGTGTGTGTACATGTGTGCATGTGTGTGTTTGTGTGTGTGTGTATGAGAGAGAGAGAGAGAGAGAGAGAGAGAGAGAGAGAGAGAGAGAGAGAGAGAGAGAGAGAGAGAGAGAGAGAGAGAAGGGCAGAGGGAGGGGACAGGGAGAGTCAGTAGTTGAACACTATCACTGGATTCTGGGCCTGAACTTGCCTGACACTGACCAAATCAAAGACCCTGGGGAAGAAGTTGTGAGGGCCAGGCTGTCTAGTCCAACCCATAGCCCCAAGATATCAGTTCAGTATCCCCTGATCCTTCAGACTCAAGGGATCAAATAGCCTCTGCTTGAGGGATTCCTCCTTCCCAGGCAACCCAGACCACTCAAACAGCTCTTAATATGACAATTCAAATGGAAGAATTCAGTTTCCTGGCATGGAGCTGGTAGAGTGTCCATGTTTCACAGGCATACAACAATGAAGTCAGCACAACGGTTCCGCAGACCTTCAGTTTGGTAGTCGATCTAATACCTCTTCTCTCCCATAGTTTTCTTTGAAGTCTCCCAAATACTGAGCTAGCTCTGGCAATGAGTGTGTCAACGTCATTGTCAATGTGTACATCCTGGAAAGTACACTATCAAGGTAAGGGAACTTATCGACAGCATTCAACTTCTCCATTTGCTGTAACCATGGTTCCACATATGGATCCTGACACACATTGGCTTTGCCAACTGCTAAGACTCCCGACTCTTTTTCACATAAACAACTACCAAGCCATCCATGCCCCTCCTCCACAGTGGAGAATTGGACATTGACACTAGCTCCATTCTATTTGACTCAACTCAATGTTCTATCCTATTTTAGGACCCTGAGTGCTTCACTTCTCCCAAATGAACACTAATTGTATGTTCTGGTACTGTCTGCTGTTGCTCCACTTGTGGAGGTTTCATTTTCCAGCCATTCTGGGCATTTTGTGAGCATAGATAGGGCCCAGGTCTGCTCTCCTCCTGCCTCCCCACACTGAATATTCCAAGGGTAGGCCCAAGGTTGGCTCTTTCTCTGTCTCCCCTTGACACAGGCACAGACAAGGATGGTCTCCTTTGATTTCTATACTTCTCCCATGCCCACAAATTGAATGAATTAATGCAAGCAAGCATGCATGCCTTTATTAAGTACGTGTTATGTACAAAAAGCACAGCAAAAAGCAATCCAGTCCCTGCTCTCCAGAGGTTCTCTTAATAGAGGAGAACATTTCACCAGCAAGTCAGATGGTAATGCCCAATGGTCCTTGGAGGGCAGCAGCAAAGCAGATGATCAAGCCTCTTCTCCAAAGTCATTTCCACTAAGACAATGACATCCTCTTCTGACATTGCACCATTTTACAAGACCAAGGACTTCTTTCCAAGGTTTCAGTAGTTGGGTTTGTACCCCCTGCAGGAGCCATGGCTGAGCCACATGTCCACAGGGAATGCTTCCCAGGATGATGTCTATAAGTGCAGTGATGTTCCTGAGGTCCTTGGGGTCAGGGTCCTGGCTGTCTCCACAAATGGAAGATGGAAGATGGAGGTCAAATTTAACTTACCTGGATCATATTGCCTACACTCTCTTCCCCAGAGTGGCCTGCTTGTTGCCTCAGCTAGACTGGCTTGCCTGCCCTGTCAGTGACAGTGAGTTGTCAGTCAGTTTGGATGGCACAGGAGTAGCTTCCCTAGATGACCAAGAGAGCTCTGACAAAAGGACTGATGGGGGAGATCCCTCACCATTCATCCAATGAGAGTCCGTCCCAAATTCTCATTCCTGGGGAGAAGCACGTCCAGATCTGGGATCACTTGCCACTTCCAAGTTTGAGCAGAAGGAATTTCATAAATGTAATGCTAGAAGGGCCTAGAAGGCCAATTGCCTTGTTTTATAGGGAAAGAAACTGAGGCCCAGAGAGGTCACTGACTCTCCCCAGGTCCCACAGATAGTAAAGATTAGAGGTGGGTTTTAAATTCATGTTCATTCTGATGTCCAGACTGCATTGATCCTCTCTGGAGCTCACTGGGCAGGGGAATGGGCACTGTCTTGGATGAAAGCTAGGAACTCCTTGCTGGAGTTCTTGCCCAAATGCCTCTTCACTGATAAAGGCTTGGGATGGAGAAATCTCTTCTGGTCCATTGGGATCTGCACTACCAGAGATTCAAATCATTCTGGCTTCGTCCCAGGACATACAAGGGCAGGATCCTTCCTTCTTATGGGCCAGGACAGTGTCTGTGTTAGACTCATCAGCATCCTGGGGGAGGGATAAAGAAGGAAGCAGGAGCTCAGAAGCCAGGCCTGAGTCCACAACATTTCCTTGACTTGTTGGGCCAATGACGGCTACCTGGTGGTGAATGGAGGGTTACGGGCATCCGTGTCTGGGTCCCCCATAGCCAGGAGCCCACAAACCATCTGCCGCCCCACAGAATGAGTCCCTCAGCTTGAGCCGGGCTCAAAGAGCCAAGGGCTTCCTCGGCTCGGCTCCCAGATCAAGGTCCCTAGGCTCTGTCCAGTGTTTTACGTAGCCTAGTATGTCTTAATCTTTTTCCATCTCCTTTCCAACTTGGCCCAGATCAATAAGACAGCTACACTGAAAGGATCTCTTTTAAAGGCAGACGCGTCAGCACGAGTATTGCTCAAACAAAACCAAGTTGAAAACAAACTCCAAAAAGACTCCTTTTAACCTGTCTTTGATCCACTTGAAAGGAGATGAGATGCTGTTGTATTAGCCATCAGGGAGGGGGGAAGGGTTCCTCTCCCTCTCCTTCCTCAGATCCAGCCACCTGAGACACTGGCTTGGGGTGGGGGAAGGGAGATTTTCTTTGGACTATCCAAAGATCCTGGAAGCCCAGACTGAAATGGGATCCCTGGAGACAGGGTAGGGCTGCCAAGGTTGCCTGGGTCGGGCAGGGGTGGTAGCAGTCAAGGCAGTCAGGCATCTGGATCCTGCTCCTTGGAGGCCCACACTAGGACTAAGGAAGATTGTGCTAGAGTGAGTCTGAGGACCAGGGCCACATTCTGACTGGGGCTCAGCAGCTGTGGGCTTTGGACCAGTCCCCTTTGGAGCTCAGCTAGGTGGCCTAAGGGACCTCTTTGAAGTGCAGCTCTCTGGAGGAGTCCCAGTTCCTCCTCAGAGCCAATTACTGCACTTCCCAGAATGAGAGGGCACCCCCTGAACCCAAGGAGTGAGGGAACTCCTTAATTGGCTCCATGAAGTTTCCATCCTAGAACATGCTGGTAATTCTGTCCAAACAGACCAAGTAGGGTACCCCTACTGGCTGTGTGTGTGAGTATGCAGGGAAGTGGGTGAGTGTCTGTACAGGTGTGAGTATGCCTGCATGTGTGTGAGTGTGTGTTTGTATATATAAGTGCATGAGTTTGATTGTATATGTGGATCTGAGTGCATGTATGTGTGTATGTATATATGTGTGTGTACACATGTGTGAGTATGTATATATGTGTGAAGGTGTGTATATGTGTGAGTATATGAATGCATATGCATGAATGTATGTGTATGTGTGTGAGCATGTGTGTATATATGTATGTATATATACATGAGTGAGCGTGTGAGTGTACATCTGTGTTAGTATATGAATGTATGTGTACATGTATGAGAGTATATGCGCATGTGTGTACACGTGTATGTGGGTGTGGAGGAGCATATGTGTGTTGAGTGCATGTTGCTTGAGTAGGGATTGGGCTTGAGTGATCTCCAAGCTCCCTCACTTCAGCCTCCTCTCCAGAGTGAAGATACCTGCCAGTCACCAGGGTGCATTTGAACTAGAGACTTGGGGATAAAAAGAGGTGGGTGAGTCTGGGGAACTATGTGTGGAGCCCTAAACTCAGTGCTCTGGGGGCTACAAGTGACTCATGAGCACATGGCCCCTGAGTTCCTCCTATGTGAGCACTGGCTCCACCCATTGACCGGACTGAGTGAGGTAGGGAGAGCAAGCGGAGAGGGATGGGGGAGGGGGAAGAAATACCTCATTCTGAGTAAGACCTACTCAAGAATGAAGCTCTTCCTGCTCTTGAGGCAGGGAACTGCCCAAGTCTCCCTTTGGCTCTTTCCTCTTATGCTCACATCCTCCCTTTTCTAGGACTGAATCTATGAGTGAGCAGGAGACTGTCTAGTCAACAAATAGTCATCATAGCTTCACAGAAGTGTAGGGGGGGCTTGGAGAGAATCTGCTCCAACAGAGAAGGAAATTGAGGCCCAGAGAGGAGGAAAGGCCCATCTCATGGCCATTCAGGTAGTGTTGGGAGAGCTGAGCCTCAGCCCCAGGGATCCTTGGGTCTGCTACTTATCCTTCCCCAGGAGACAGAAAGATAAGTGTGGATGGGGCCACAGCTCAGGTTTCTAGGGCAGGGTGGTGCCAAGCTCATCCTTGAACAAGCAAGCCTTGGAGCCGGTGTGCAACTTCTGGGATGAAATATAAAAGCTTTCACTGAGAGGAGCAGAGGAAGAAGGACCTTCTGGGTGGAGGACCATATTCACGGAGGGATTTGGGGAATCAGAGAGGTCAAGAGTGACATCAGAAATCATTGAGTCTTACACTAGCCCAGCCCCACACATTACAGAGTCAGACCTTCTCTTCATGGCTGGTCTCTCTTCTCTGGCTTTTCAGAACTGCTTCCTCTCTCAGTCTTTCTCCTCCCTAACTTACTGCTCTTTCTCTGTCCCCCCACAACTGTCCACCAAGAGTGAGACCTGGGGGGCGTCCACTCCCTCACTCATCTAATGCATTATTAGACCATCATGTCTGTGCCGACTCCTCCAGATCTGCATACCCCCACTCTGCCCTTTGCTCCATTCTCAAGCCACAAACAAGCACCTGGACATCCTGTAGGCATCTCAAGTCAAAGCCATCATGCCTTATCTTCTCCCCTAACCCTTCTCCTCCTCCCCATCTTCCTGGTTCTGTGGAGGACCCCATGATCCAACAGACACCCAGGCTCAGAGCAGCATCTTCAACTCTCCCTCTCCTTCTGCCCCCCCCCACATCCAACCAGTCCCCTAGTCTTGTTGGATTCCACCCTCAACACATCTCTCCCATCTATTCCTTTCTCTCCACACACAAGGCCATCACCCTAGTTCAGGACCCCACTGCCCTCACTTGGACAGCCATCCTAACTAATCTCCTCCTCTCCAGCATGACTTCCATACAATTATGCTTATCTGACGCCACTCTCCTTCCCAAGAACTATCCATGGTTCCCTCTTCTTTTTACAACAAAATGCTAACTGCTCAGCCTAGCACCGAGAGCCCCTCACTGTATGGCTCCATCCTACCTTTTCAGCCCTCTCTCTATTCCTTCTAAACCTTCATGCATGCCTGAAATGTTTTTACTCTCTGCTTTGGCTCCTCAGACTGCATCATTGCCTGAGTCTTCAGTTCAAGGGCTGCCCCCTCTAAGAAACCGTCCATGAACCCCCTCTCTGATGGTCACTGCTTTCTCTTTCTTCATTCAAAGTATATTGAGCTGGCTTTTCTTCCATTAGAAGGCAAACTCCCTGAGACTAGACTTGCCCAGGGAAGCTAGAACCCCTGATGTGGCCGCTAGCCACCTGGTGGGTGAGATGAGCCAAAGGATGCACACATGAGGAGCAGAACACTGGATTTGGAGCCCGAGTCAGAGTCCTAAGGTGTCCTACATAAGAGCTCTGTGACCCTGTACAAGTCACTGGACTCTCTGGGCCTCAGTTTTCTCTTTTGTAAAATGAGTTTAGGTTGGACCAGGTATCTCTGAGGTCCTTAGCGGTTCTAAATCTCATTCTCCTTCTAACCTGGAGGCAAGGGGCAGCCAAGGGAGATCTTAGAGGGCAGTAGACTTCACCATTCAAATGCGTTCTGTCCCAGAACATAAACAACAAGGAGAACAGGGAAAGATACAAGGAGTCTGATCATCCAATATTCTTAAGAGCAGGGCTCTTCTTGCCTCATACAAATGGCTATCTGCACTGAGGACACCCTCTGTCAGAGCGCACAGGAGGGAAGTTTTCAACACAGTGGACCAGATGTAACCAGGGCTTAGCAAGGAGGAGAGAAGCTCAAGGAACATGAGGGGCTGGAGAGAGGAAAAGGAAAGTGGAAGGAGGAGGAGAAGAGGGTCCCCTCCTCTACAGGGTCTCAGTGCTTGGCAGTCACAAAGGACTTGGAGTTTACACAAGGCTTCCCCATTTTTTATCTTGGGTCAGGAATGATTGTCTCCATTTTACAGATGAAGATACAGCCTCAGAGAGGCTGAGTGAGTTGTCCACCTTGGTCCATCCCCTGAGGATGGAGGATGACAGTGGGACAGAGGCAAAAGCAGAGGCTAAGCTAAGCCTGGGAAAGGCCAAAAAATGGAATTTTTATGTCTGTTGCATAATGGACTTTTCAGATTTGAGCTAATGTAATACCAATATGACCCAGCACAAGGAATGGAGAGAAAGAAATCAGGAGAGGAAAAATGGGAACCAGGCTGGGAGCAGAAGAGGGAGGGAGCAGAGGCTGGCCAGCTCAAGATGCCAGCACCACCTCTGATCTCTTGCAGGGTAGGCACTTGTTGGGTTTCCAGGCCTCTTGACCCAAGACTGACCATGCCAGTCCTGGCCCAGTGGCACAGGAGGGATGGCAGGAGGGAGGAGCTGACTGGTGAACTTCCATGTGCTATGGAGTAAAAAGCCAAAACCCAACAGCAATGTCACCCAGGTATGGTCTGTATATATTGAACTTGGGGCAACTGCAGAAGTCAGGACCCAGAACAATATCCAAGCCTGCTGAGGAGAGAGGGCCCTGCACTCAGAAGGACCAGGACAGGACTTTGCAGCCTGAGCTACAAGCTTTAGACTGGGAATGCTGTGGACTAGAAGGGATGTGTATGCTCCCTCCTGGGACTCTCTCTTCCCCTGCCATGTCCTGAGGATGCTCACCATCTCTTCTACCACTCCCATCCCTGGGACTCCCCTTTCCCCACAGCTCAGATATAGTGAATACAGGAGGACGTTGATCTGAAGCTTTATCTAGACTCAGCCCATTGTGGAATAGAAGCTAACAGAACTCCCACAAACTTCCCCAGGGATAGGCAGGGGATGGAGGTCTTTTCATCAAGGGATACTCTTCAGGAGAGTCACAATGCAGGGGCCAGACCCACTGGGATTGCTTGCATCTTTTAGGGGCCTCTTAGCATCTCTGAGCAGGGCCAGGGGCTAAAAGAATATGGTGTTTTCATATCAGAAAGCCCAAAGGGGAAGTCAGAAACAGAGGCAGGAGGGAGATGAATCTGATGGAGGAAGGAAGGCCCACGTCAGCCTGGCTTCATACCATTAGTGCTTTCTCTCTACTGATTATGTCCAATTGATCTTGTCTGCAGTTGTTTGTACATGTCTGTCTGCTTGTTGTCTACCCCAATGAACGGCAAACTCCTTGAGAGAGGGGCCTCTCTTACCTTTCTTTGTATCTCCAATGCTTAGCACAGTGCCTTGCACATGGATCTTTGGTTAGAGAGAGAGACCACTGACTATCAGCTTATTGATTATTTGTCTTGTCTTGCCACTGAACTCTGATGACTCTGGAAGCCAGAGAGGGGCCGATGACGCTGCATAGTTCTGCCTCACTTAAAACCAATTCATTTGCAAGTCAAACCATCACCCTCCTGATATCATCAGTCCTCTTTGAGAATGACAGAAAACAACAGTCTATGAGTAGTAGTAGCTACCCTCTGAGGGACCCAACGAGCCAGCTCAAGTTGGGAAATGCTGCTGTTTCTCCTTCTTTTCCTCTTCCTCCTCCTCCTCTTTCCATTCTTCTGTCCGCATGAGGAATCTTACCCTCACATGTGGAAGCTCTGTCCAAAGGAATACATAGGCTTACGTAATATGGGGGCTAGCTTCTTTTTTCTTCTCTATTTATTTATTCCATCATTATTCTCTTCACAAAAGCTGGGAAAATTAACTCTTTTGTCCAGCAAACCAATGGGAGATCCTGAGCCTCTGTGTGGTGAAGAAGGCAAACACCAGCACCTGGAACCCTCATGTGTCTTAGCATAGCCAGGGGAACTGGCAGACTCCAGCTCTGAGAACCACCCTGTGTCTCGGTGTAGCACCAGGGAAATGTAGAAAAACCCCAGCACACAACACGTACCACCACTGGGACCTCAGCTCATCACCAGGGAAACTGCCAGACCCCTGCCACCTCCAGCAGTGCCACCTACCCCTCCACCACACCCTCTCAACACAGCACCAGACACAAGGGCCCCTCATGGAACTCAGAGGAACATCAATGAACCACCAGGTAAACAACCAGGGCCTGGCTGAAGTGTGAGACGGAGCCTCTTCTGCCCTGAGATCAGAGATTCAATTTAAAAGAAAGGTAAAGGGAGAAAAAAAATGAGCAAAAGACAACAAAAAAAATCTGACCATAGAAAACTATTATGGTGAAGGAAAGACCAATACACAAACTCAGAAGAGGATAACAATGTTTAAACACCTAGGGGCGAAATCTCAAAGAAAAATGGGAAGAGGTCGTAAGCCTAGAAAGAACTCATGGAAGAGCTTTGAAAGGAGCTTAAAATCACACAAAAGAGAAGAAAAACTGGAAAAAGAAGCGAGAGTGATGCAAGAGAATTATGGGGGGAGGGAAAGAGCAAAAACCACGAAAAACTACTTAAAAATAGAATTGGTTAAATGGAAAAGGAAATACAAAAAAATCCACTGAAGAAAACAACTCCTTAAATTGGCCAAATGGAAAAGAAAGTACAAAAACAAATTGAGGAAAGCAACACCTTAGAATTGGGCAAGTAGAAGCTAAGGAGTCTAGGGGACATCGATAATCAATCAAATTCAAAAAATGCAGAGGGGATGAAAGAATGTGAAACATCTCCTGAGAAAAAACAACTGGCCTGGCAAATAGTTCCAAGAGAGACAATATCAGAATCACTGAACTACCTGAAAGCCATGATCAAAAAGAGGACCTGAACAGCATATTGCAAAAATTTATTAAGAAAAGCTGCCCTGACATCATGGAACCGAAGGACAAGACAGGCATTGAAAGAATCCTCTGATCACATCAGGAAAGACATCCCAAAATAAAAACCCCAAGGAACACTACAGCCAACTTTCAGAACTATTAAGTCAAGGAAAAAATACTACAAGTGACTAGAAAGAAACAATTCAAATACCTGTGTTGCAGTCTAGATCACCCAGGACTTGGCAGCTGCAACATAAAAGCATCAAAGGTCATGGAACATGATATTCCAGAGGACAAAGGAGCTACAACTACAAAAAAAATCATTGACCCAGTTAAATTAAGCTTGATACCCGGGGGGGAGGGGAGATGGTCATTCAATGAAACAGGAGGATTTTAAACCTTCATGTGGAAAAGACCAGAACTAAACCAAAAATTTGACCTCCAATACCATGACTCAAGAGAGGTATAAACAGGTTAAAAGGGAAAAAGAAAACATAAGAAATTCAATAAAGCCAAACTGTTTACATCCCTACATGGGAAGACCATACTTATGACTCTTAAAAACTGCATCACTGGATAGAAGAAATATACATAGATAGAGGATGTGGGTATAAGGTAGATTTGGGGGAATGACATTAAAAAATTAAAGAATGAGAAAGAGGAGCACAGTGGGTGCAGAAGGGAAAGGTAGAATGGGGAAGTGAGAAAGACCTATTACAGTGGAGGGGAAGTTGGCAGCGCGTGATGATTATTGCAAGCCAAGCCATCACCCTCCTAATGTCATTGATCCTCTTTCAAAGTTAGGGATGAGCAGCAAACAATAAGTCTTGCAAATACTAGGTGCTTAATAGATGTTTCTTGCCTTGATTTGATTTAGAAAGGCCCCTAGAAGCTGCAGGGACTCAAATCAGGAGCACAAGAAAGGGCTGCAGAATAACCACTGTCAGAAATGTCCTTGTTTACCAGAATCCAGAGTGACCCAAAGTGCTGCTTCTGCTCATCGGTGTCCTGGTCCTATTTACAGACTTCCAGGGACAGAGAGGAGACAGGGAGAGAGAGAGAGAGAGAGACAGACAGACAGACAGACAGACAGACAGACAGACAGACACAGAGACAGAGAGACAGAGACAGAGAGATAGAGAGAGAGAAAGAGAGAGACAGACAGACAGAGACAGAGAAAGACAGAGAGAAAGAGAGACAGAGACAGAGGGATAGAGACAGAGAAAGAGAGAGGCAGAGGGAGAGAGAGGGAGAGAGAGAGAGAGAGAGAGAGAGAGAGAGAGAGAGAGAGAGAGAGAGAGAGCCCTTAAGCAACCATAGGAAGGCTGGATTAGAGAGCAGAAATCGTAGCAGAATAATCCAGGGAAGAGGGAATGGGGATGAGAACTAGGGTGGCGACCATGTGAGGACAAGAGATGCCTTCAATACATGGCAAGAAACTGCGCAGTGAAATGAGCTGAACCGAGAGAACACCGAATACAGCAATAGCAATGTTGTTTTAGCAATGACTTTGAGCAGCGAAGTTATTGTGTCTATTATAAATACCCAAATGAACTCTAAAGGCCATAAGAAGAAAGCCGTTCTCTGCATCCAGAGAAAGAACTGATAAACAGAAGTAGTATGGAATAATTTTTTATATTTATACACACACACCTACTTGTCTGATGGGGGAGAAGACGGAAGAAAAAGAAGGAAAAAAGAAGTTTACACGATTGTTTCGTTGTGTGTGTTCATCCTTTGTTGCTGAAGACCATGCCATGAGAGAAATGATGACGTGACTTGCACTTGACTTTGCTTTGAGTGAGGGAGGGCTGTGCAGGTCACCAGCCTCACTTCTGCTCCAGAGTCATCTGAATCCAGTGACCAGATATTCATCAGGATGACTGGAGATGACCCAAGATGAGGCAATTGGGGCTAAGTGACTTGCCCAAGGTCACACAGCTAGTGAGTGTCAAGTGTCTGAGGGGAGATTTGAACTCAGGTCCTCCTGACTCCTGCACTGGTGCTCTATCCACTGCACCACTTAGCTGCCCTTGTTTTGTTGTATATTTGAAAAGAATAGCAAGTTGTGCATAGTAGATGTACAGTTTCATGTACAGGTTTTTGTACTACATTATGGAAATTCTTGTTTTATTCTATAAATTAAAAATAATAAAAGAGAAGGAAGGAAGGAAGGAAGGAAGGAAGGAAGGAAGGAAGGAAGGAAGGAAGGAAGGAAGGAAGGAAGGAAGGAAGGAAGGAAGGAAGGAAGGAAGGAAGGAAGGAAGACATGTTGGGAAGATAGAGGCCATGGGATTTGGCAAGTAGGGTGAGTCAGAGGGAAGAGCTGAAGATAGCGTTGTGGCTGTGAGGGCAAATCACAGTGGGAAGAGTGATCCCCTGAACAGTAATGAGGAAATTTGGAAGAAGGGAGGTTTTAGGTGGAGAAAAAAATGAGTTCTGTGCTGGATGCAATGAATTGGAGATGCTTCCAAGACATCCAAGTTTGAAAGACCAAAAGGCAGGTGGTAATGCTGGCCTGAGTTCAGGAGAGTTTAGGAATGGATATATGGATCTTGGCATTATCAGCATAAACATGATCATTGAACCCTAGATAGCCGGTAAATTCTGTAAACCCCTCAAGCCCAGCACCCAGACAGTCCTCCTCCTGATTCTGAAGTCTTGTTTTCAGAGGCCAATCAAATCACCTGGGATGTACCCCATGAGGCCCCCTCTTTGAGACCCCAGCCCCCATCCACTACATCCTCTCCAAAGCCTGACTTGTTTGTTCTCATTCCAGAAGGAATGCCCAGGTCAGCGGAAGAGTGCATCTTGGGGCCATCTCCTTAACATTGAGACCAGGCATGTCCCACAGACAGGAGTTCCAGGGTAGGCAGGAGCAATAGCCAGAGTGGCCTCATCAGCTCAGCCATCCCAGGCCTCCAGCACTGCCCACTTTCTGAAAGTATGAATGTGATGGAGGTGGTTCTCAACTGCCCTGGCTAGAAGCCCTAAATTAGGAACAAAGTAGTGCCTGGCCATGTTCATGATGGAAGGGGGAGGAAGAAGAGAGGGGCTTTGAGCAGACAGAGACAAAGCCAGGTGGCCACCCTCCTGGTGGGGAGGGAGGTGAGCCTATCACTGTCATTAGGCCCCCTCTAATGAGAGTTCCAGCTGATTCACTTGTTGAAGTGTGAAGTCAGCCCAGGCAAGCCCCAGACCTGACAAGCACTCCTCATTGACCCAGGGAAACAGCCACAATTAGCAGCTAAGAAACACTGAGACCCAAATACATATGTGTTTGTTATCTGCTCCCCCAGACAATAGCCCAGAGAGGATGACAACTGGCTATGCCTCTGGAACTGGGCAGGTCATTTCTCAAGGCTCAGCATCTCTGACATTCAATGTCTTGGCCATCGTCTGCCCACACAGCCACCACCCCCTGCACAACCCAGAAAGAGACAGCTCACTCGGCAAAAAATGTTCTTATGTCCAATGAGAAATCTTCATCAGAACAAAGACAAAGCCTGGGCCTAGCAACTGTGGACACTAGGCTTGTTGTCACTTGGTTCTAGAAACTGATAGTCTGAAGAAAATTACCCTCAACTGGCTGCCTGCTGAGCGCCCCTCCCCCAGGCAGGCTATGTCTGTCCCAGATATAGTGATGCTTTCCCACGTGAACCTGTCAAGATGCCAGCCTCCCAGGGATGCCTAACCTCTCATTGTGGATTATGAATTTTCCTAGCTGAAACATTCTTTTGTCATTGGAGAGGAATCTGGGAGAGCGTGGCCAGGAGAAAGAGTTGGGGTATGGATTAAGGCTCCGGACTTGGGATCAAGTCATATCTTCTATTACTTACTGGCTAGCCTCAGGCAAATTATGCCACTTCCCTTAGCCTCGGTTTCCTAATCTGAAAATGGGAATAAGAATAATCCTGCTACCTCCCTCCTAAGGTTGTTGTGAGGACCAATGTATATGATAGCATTCACTGAATAGAAAACTTGATAGAAATGTCTTCTTGTTACAGCTAAAAGCATGAGATCTTAAGAGTTTTTTAGGACTCCAGAAGTCACCAAACAGGGGTCAACTGAAAACCAGACCACCTAGATAAGTTTGTTGAAGCTAAATCTGAAGACCTGCAGGGATAAGAGCTCAGGCAGTCCCTTCCATTTTGGGAAAGGTGACATGCATAGTAAGTCCCTCTGTCTTTATGAAATATCCCCCATGCTTTCTGCCACATGACAACTCTCTGAATTGTTGAAGGTAGCTGTCCCCTGCCCTTCTGAGCCTTTTTTTTCCAGGTTAAATACCCCCAGGTCCTTCTACTTCCCTTTATATGATGTAATGTCTAGCCCTTTTCCCATCCTTGTTGTCTTCCTTGGGATTCTGTCAGCATGTTAGCTTCCTAAAAACTGGACTCTGATGACTCTGGAGGAGAGAGGAGTATACCCAGATTTGAGGGGACAAAACAAAGACTCATGTCATACATTCTGGACATTGTGTTGCAATCCCATCTTACTTCAGGGGTGTGTGTGTGTGTGTGTGTGTGTGTGTGTGTGTGTGTGTGTGTGTGTGTGTGTGTGTGTGTGAGCACGGGCACATGTGTGCGCACACGTACATTCACCTGCATGTGTTCGTGGTTTAACTTGCCAAAGTACAAATTTCAGTGACTAGGGCGGTTCCTCTATGCATCAACACTGTTCTCTTCAGCTCTCCTGAGTGCCCACATTATTGGATACAGTAATGTGTCAGGAGACCTAAGCTCAGTCTTACATCTATCACCAGCTGCCAGAGTGGCCTTGAGCAATTTTTCCATGATCTTTCCCCTTCCCCTGAAGGCTTCAGTTTTTTCATCTGCAATGTGAGGAGCATGGAATCTGTCCCACCTCCCTTATAGGGTTGGAGTGAGAATTGAAGACTACAGGTGTAAAAAATGTTCTCACAACTGTAATGCCCTGGACACGTGGAGGAGGGGCTACACCATCTCCTGTACCACTGTCCATCTTTGTCTTTCTGCTCATCCCAACACTTTCAGATGTGCCATACCTTTGACTGGGAAGGAGAGGACCATCTGAAAGCCCAGAGTCTTTGGATGCTGCCCTACTGTGTGGCCCCCACTTCTTCAAACAGCTCCTTTCTTTCCTCACTAATTCTCTGGAAGTATGAGCTCCTCCACCATAGACAGCTCCAAGTCTCTTCGTCCATACCTCCTCTATGTCCAGTGGGTGCCCAGGGTGGTGGCAGGGAGTGGTGGGTATTATTGTGTAAAGAGAAGCTCCGTAGATATTGACTTTGGGACCAGAAAATAGGCAAGGACACACAGAGGGATGTGTGGTGGAAGTTCTATGAGGAGCACCAGGAAAGACAGAGTGTCTAGAGATAGTGAGATTTCCTTCTCCTGCTGAAGCCAAAATGTGAGTATGGATGTGACATCATTGGTGCCCTCAGAGAGATTTCAAGCTTTACAATTTTGTTGCCTTTGTATAAATTCCCCTAATTCTATTCATTTCACCCTACATCAGTCCATGCTAGCCAGTATTCTCTGAAATCATCTCTTTCATTGCTCTTCTGTGCACTGATATTTCATTCTCACCTGTGACTCCAAAAAGCTGCAGCATGCCCTAAGGCCACACCCCAGTAAAAGTTTTTGGCACCAGACAGGGTCATGAGGGTAACTGACAATCCTCAAACCCATTAGTGAGTTGGGGGGATGTCTACCCCAAACATGTGAAGACTTCCCCTGGCAGAATGGACAGATGAGAACAATTTGTTTCAACAGCTGTGAAGGCAACTGAAGTAGCCACCATGGAGCACTTAAAGCTTGGTCAGACATTGAAGATGCCAAGGTCATCCACCGTTTCCCATAGCCATCACCCGTCATCTTGACTTCTGTCCTGCCACTGGACTTCAGTGACTCTGTAAGAGAGAGGCTGATTTCATGCAACTGCCTAATCTAAATCCAATTCATGCTCAAGTCAGGACAGAACTTCATGATATCATTGATCCATTTTGAAAATGAAGAATGAAGACCAGTATTCCTTGATGTTCATATGCCACAATTAATTCAGCCATTCCCTAACTATCTAAGAAGCAATCTGAAATAACCCCTTGGATTAAGGTTTTTTTAATTCTCTTTTTTCCCCTTTGAATCACCTGCAGCATGAGGAAGTTCTGTGTGTAGCTCTTCCATCCCCCCATGTTCTCATCCCTCCTCTTCCCCACTTCCCAAACCATATGAGCACATATGTTTCCTCTGTGTATCAGATATGACACTAATGTTCATTCAGTTGCCACTCCCCCTTCCTCTGTTTATAAACTCTTTTCATATGCCACTTACAAGAAATAAAAAGTTCCAGATCCTTCTTTCTCCTTTCCACGTTAGTGTATTTCTCCTTTTGTTCTCACTTCTGTTTCCCCTCTTCAAGACTGAACAACAAAGCCAACATTTCTCTCCCTAGGACCTTTGTCTTTCTAATTTAATTCCCACAATACCCTTTACAAGCATTAAAATCCTGAAGGGATATTTGTTTCTTCTCCCCGTTAGAATGTTAACATTATGTCATCATACAGTCTCTTCCAATTGCTCAAATAAATTTACCTTTCTAGGTGTCTTTATACTCTTATGCAAACATAGGATTTCAAAGTTCCTGCTTAGATCTGTTTTGGGGGCTTTTTTTAGTTAGACGTTCTTGAAAGTGCTCTATTGCATTAAAAAGCTGATTTATTTTCCCTGTAGGATTATACTCAGCTTTGCAGGACAAATTATTCTCAAATGTAAACTTGTATCTTCTGCCTTTTGAAATATTGAATTCAAGTTTTCTTCTTTATAATAGGAACTACGAGGCCATGTGGGATCCTGACTGTGGTATTCTTCTCTTTCTTGACCAGTTCAGATGAGAGGGAGGCTCCAGTGTCTCCAGTCCCCTCAGCCCTTCCTCCTTGTTTGTACCTACTTCTACTTGCATTCCAAATTAGGCCAGATCATTTCCTTTCCTTCTTCCTTCTCACCCCCATCCCACTAATTCCCCTTCTTTCCTTCTCATTCTTTAAGATCATCGAGATAAAGAAGAGCCACTCCTATACTTTCTGTCTGTTTAGATCCATGTATGATCGCTGAGGATGAGAGGGTTCTGAGTGATTACAGGAATGATTTCCCATACTTTAATGTAAGCAGTTTATCATTGTTTATGGCTATGATTGTTCATTCATACTTACACTTCTATGTTTCTAAGTCCTCCATTTTTAAAGTGTCTCTGAAGCTCTGTTCTTTTCATCAAGAATGCTTGCAAGTCCTCCATTTCATTAAAGATACGTCTTTCCCCCTGTAGCATCATGCACTCAGTTTTTCTGGGTAAGTTATTTTTTGTTGTAATCCTACATCCTTTGCCTTCTGGAATATCACATTGAAAACTCTCTTCTGATTTAGAGTTGTGGCCACTAAGTTGTGTGGGATCCTGACTGTGGCTCCTGGTACCTGAAAGTTTTCTTTCTGGCTACTTGCTGTATTTTTACCTGGAAATCAAATTTTGGCTAACACATTCCTAGGAGTTTTCACTTCATTTGAGGTTGCCTTCTTAAGGAAACTGGGAGATTCTATCGACACTTTGCTCTCTGGTTCTAAGAGATCTGGGTAATTTTTTGTGATTTCTTGAAATATGATGTCTAGGCACTTTTTATTGTCATGACTTTCAGGTAGTCCAATGATTGCTAAATTGTTGTTTTATAGTTGCTTCTGACTCTCTGTGACCCCACTTGGGATTTTCTTGGTAGAGATACTGGAGTGCTTTGTCATTTCCTTCTCCAGCTCATTTTACAGAGGAAGAACTGAGGGTCACACAGCTAGTAAGTGTCTGAGGCTTAATTTGAACTCAGGAAGATGTCTTCCTAACTCCTAACTGTGCCACCTGCTAAATTATCTCTCCTCAGTCTGTTTTCTAGGTCAATTGCTTATGTTACGAGACACCTTAAATTTTCTTCTATTTTTTCTGTCTTTTGACTGTTTGAGTATTTCTTGTTGTCTTATGGAGATATTAGACTCCATTAGTCCATTCTAACTGTCAGGGAGTTTGTTGTTTAGAAAGAGTATTATACCTTTTGTCCCAAACTGTTAACTCTCTTTCTAATTCTTTCTTCAGTACTTCTCTTTTCTTTTCCATTTTTTCCCTCTAGAATTCTTGTTTTCTTTATTTGAAAAATAACTCTTAGATTTTCCAGTAATTCTCATTGAACTTACACCTAATCTGTGTTTTCCTTTGAGATTTTGCTTATAGCTGTTTCAGAGTCACCCTGTTCTTCTGGGTACGTCTTAAACATGCCTGGCACCATAATATTTTGTGGTGGGATTCTTAATATCTATTTGTTTGTTCATCCTACTAGTCAATTTCCTGACATTGGACTTATTGTTTCGGTCCAATCTCCACAAACTTTTGGAGGAAATGTCTGAGACTGTCTTTCTGTTTTCTTGTGGTATTAAGTGTTTACTATTATTACAGGATCTCAGGGACAATTCAGGATGGGGATCTGTAAGCTAAAGTGCTCCCAAAGCGGTCTAATCTAGTAGAAAGCCTGATTTCTAATCTGGTCTGAGCTCCTCAAGTTCTCTATCTAGGTTTGGGTCTGAGCAACATGCTTTGGGGCTTGCCCTCTTTAGACTTCAGTTGGACTGATACTGGACTCAACACCATCAATCACAGGGAAGTTCTGTTGGTTCCAAGTTGCAGAACTATGAGGTCCCCTCTGGTCTGGGATTCCTGCCGTAAGTATTCATCTGCAAGCTTCAGACAGGGATAGAAGCTGGAACTGAGACCTTTCACTGCTCCTGTGGTCCAAATCACACAGCTTGTTCTTTGCTTGCTACATAACATAGGGCCTATGCTCCCTCCTTACCCTGGAACACTTCAAGTCTCCTTACTCAGACCCAGATCTAGGACCTGGAACTAGCTAGTGAGAGACAGAGCTGCCAGTTTTCCTCTATCCCTGAACAATGTACGATTTAGTGCCTGTATTTATTAGATTTGGGACCTCTTCTTGTCTGGGTGCAGTCTCTTTCTGTACCCGAAGGCTCTACCCAGTCACTCCTGGTTAGACCCAGGCCCAGTGTCTGCAGAGGGAACCCTAGATAGTCTCCCTAGGCTTACCTAGGCTGAAAATAGAACTCACTGCAGTTTTGCTTTTTCTCAGATTTCCTAATCGAGATGGATGCATTTTCTAGATGCGTTTGTAGTTGTGTTGAAGTAGTGTGTGAGGAGGAGGGCCTTGGCTATACCTCTTCTTGCTTTTCTGACTTCTTGGCTTTATTTCTCTACTAATAGCCTGGAATATTTTTTTCTTTCTGGTTCTTGAAGATGTGACTTTTTAAATCATGGTTTTAGGAGACGCTATGTGGCACAGTGGAGAGAATACCAGACCTGGAGCAGGGAAGACTTGAATTCAAATCTAACTTCAGAGTAGTTGTGTGATCCTGGGCAAGTCCCTTAATCCTGATTGCCTTGGTTTCCTCATCTGTAAAATGAGCTGGAGAAGGAAACAGCAAGCCACTTTATTTTTACCAAGAAAATCCTAAACGGCATCACAAAGAGTCAAACATAACTGGAAGACAAATCACAATTACTCCCAGCGGTGTGGGAAGAACGGTAACTCTAAAACATTGCCCCAGTCAGTCTCCTACACCAATGCCCATTCCCATTTAAAATGCAATGAGAGCAGTGTCCATGTGTTAGATACAAGGGAATTCAAGGCACCTCCCAGCTCCATATGCTCTAAGACACAGACTCCTTTCTCCCTTCAGAGGGTCCTCATGCAATTTTTCTTGGGTGTAACATCTCTACTCATGGGTCACTCATCTGAATTCCCAAAGTCTGCCACTCTCCACATTCCATCCATCTCCCTTCTCTGCTGTCGGGATCATGATCCTGGATATTGCTTCCTAGCTCGGGAAATTGTCTTTCTCTGTCTGTGTCACTTTGGAACGTGTCTCTGCTTCCTATTAAATTCACTATCACCTACTGGTCCAGTGACTTCTCTTTAAAGTTCCATGGTCAAAACATGTAGAGAAACAAAGGAAAGAAATTTCCTGCTTTACCCCTACTCCTGAGGTCCACTCCAGAGGCATCTCCTGACTGGAAATATTTCCATCTTGAATTAATGAAATTTGTCCGGGACTTGGATAATTGGAGTCCCCAGAGATCTGACTAATTTATCTGCTTAGCCAATCACATGGTTTCCATCTTGACCCAGTATGAGAACTGTACGATGCCTCCTAAAGGGACTAGGGAGTAGATATATCATTTACAGTTAGTTTACCACCTCCTTGGCATGTTGGGATAATCTTCTGAAGGTTTCTTTGACCCTACCAATAGGGTAAATATTTCAATGCCTTAAGGATCTCTGATTTCCATGATTGGAGCTCCTTCCTCTGATGCAGATAGCAGCCCCTCAGTATTTTAGTGCTTGGTCTTCAGTTGTTGTACCTGAAAAGAATCTTGAATCAAATGAGACGATGTTTGTAAAATACTTACCACAGTGCCTGGCACCTAATACGTGTCTAACAAGTGCTATATTCCCTGCTTCCCCTTACCCATGTGACTGAAGCGGTTACCTCTCTGGCTCCAGGTTCACATTCAAAGACTTCTCACCTTGGTTGAACTTTCCAGAGCTTACTCTCCACTGAAGTAGCTGCTGGCATCACAGTCATGTGTCCAGGAAGATGCCCTGGCCCAGCATGATGACCTGCTCCCACAGGCTCAGGTACAGAAGCCCTAAACGGGACTGGGAAGGAAGCGTCCACTTGGTTGTAATGCTATCTGGCTGGCTCAGAGCACCTGAAGGTTTGCAGAGGATCATCTCATTTGTTCCTCTAAGCCACCCAATGAAGCAGATGTTATTATTATCAACATTTTACAGATGAGGAAACTGGGGTGGGGGGAGAGATCAAGTGACTGAGGCTGGATTTGAACCCAAGCTTTCCTGACTCCAGGTCAGAACACCATTCCCTAATCTTTGCTTCTCCTTCAGCTAGATAGCTCCCAGACCCAATATCCTAGAGTTGGGTTATCTAAGCTTGAGACAGAGACCTGAGAGAACAAGACTGGAGTTTACAAGTCAGGGTCAGGGACATAGGATGGGGGACCCAGAGGTATCAGAGGCAGCCCTCAGGTTCAGCTCAGAGGGATCTAAGACAGAAATCTGAACCACCAGTGAGAACAGCCCCTTCCCTGCCTGTCTGTTTTGCCTGATGGCATCTGTCTGTCCTCCCAGATGCCTAATTCTTTGAAGGCTTCCTAGAAATTCTGAGCCTTTTCCTCAGGGTTGGCTTGATGGATTGAAAAGCCAACATTCCTTCTTGTTATTTCCAAAATTTGAGTACCTGACCTCCTTGCCCTCAGTGGGGTTCTCAGCATCTACTCATTTAGAATCATCAGCAGGTTTCATTAACAGGCTCATACCTCCCCGGTTGACTTGGGATGCTGAGCCAGTTTGGCTTGCACAGAATCAAGTGAGAGCATACTACCCACTGCCCACAGCTGCGCAACCTTCTGGCCACTGGAGTTCTGTAAAGCTGGGATCCCAGCCTGGCTAAAGGGGCCCCACAGTCCCCATGGGCTACTGCTGTGGATGCTTCAGAGCATTTCTGCCTCCACAGTTGGCGAACTCACCCAGTCTTCATTGGAAAGAGAGAAAACTGCTTGGTTAGGCTTCATATTAGCACCTTGGCTTTATAGGACCAAAATTCTAGAGCTAAGGGAACTCAGAAGCCACTGAGCCCAGCCCCCTCATTTTACAGAGGAAGAAACTGATGTCCAGGGCTTGGTTTCTCCTCAAAACAGATCAATACCCCCTTTGTACCTCCAGATATCCATCCTGTCCTGCCCTGGAGGTCTCCCTTCAGCATTTTATAAGCCCCAGGACTTGGCTTTCTTAGTGTAGCCAGTGCTAAGGCCAAGATTTCAGGCAGGCTCTGCATTGTCTAGAGGAGGGAGGCACCTTCGTCATTACAGCCTCTTGAAGTGGTGCTCAGGGCTTCATTCCATCTCTTCCAAGAATCACCAACATGTGAACTAATTAGCTCAGAGATAATGAGCTCTCCCAATGCCCAGAGCTGCCCTGCCCATGCTTGCCCAGCTATGGTCTGTTCTGTTGGCAGACTGGCCCCACCCACCTTGCTAGTGGTGGGATCCAGCAGGGCTGCTGCCTTGTTCAGCTAGCTGTAGTGCTTCTCTCTATGTCTCCTTTTCTTCCTTTCTTTCTTTCTTTCTTTCTTTCTTTCTTTCTTTCTTTCTTTCTTTCGTTCATTCGTCGTTGCATTTTGTTCTTTTTGAGCCTGCTGAGACTTCCTTGCTCAAAGATCTGCCCTTGGCTGGTCAGGAATTGGGCAAGGTCATGGAGGCCTATGTCTTCTTCCCCCTTACTTTCCAGGATAAAAGATATAACAGCCTCCTGGCTCTAGCTCTGGCTCTGGCTCTCTCCTGCCCTCTCTCTCCCTCCCTCCCTCCATCCCTTCCTCCCTCCTTCTTTGTCTCTGTCTCTGTGTCTGTCTGTCTGTCTCTGTCTCTGTCTCTCTGTCTCTCTGTCTCTCTGTCTCTCTCTCTCTCTGTCTCTCTCTCTTTCTTCCCCCTCCTTTCTTTCCTCCCTTCCTCTCTTTCTCTTTTGTCCCAGGGCATACACAGGAAGTCTCTTCAGAATGAAGAGCCCCTATCAGTCTATTTGCCAGATTTCTACAAAGCCAGGACCAACTCTCAAAGAATAAGAATCAGAATGATGACCAGACTCAAAACCAGGGCTGGCCAGGTGAAACTTCTCCTAAGGCACTAAATGTAAAGAAATGAAAGACACTGAGTTAGTCTTGGTCCCTCTTTTCTTTGACCTCTCACTTGGGGACCTCATAAGCTCCTGTGAGTTAATTATCTTCTGTGCCAATGATCTCCAGCTCATCTCAGAGCTTAGATAAACCAGCTACTCATTGGATATTTTAAAGTAGATGACCGCTAAGAATTTCAAAGTCAACATACTCAAAATAAAAGTTATCTGCTGCCTTCTAAATGAATCCCTCCATATTTCTGTTGATAGCTCTACCATCTTCCCAATCACCTCCTCATTCCTATTTGGCTCCCTATGTCCTCTCCACTCAGCTCTGAAACAGCTTTCCTACAGTCCTGTCTGGCCATGTCACCCCCTGTCCTTTAAGGACTCTCTTGTTTTCATGACAAAATACCAGATCTTCAGGTTGGCATTGCAAGGTCTCCACAAACTCACTCCAGCCTACCTTTGCTAGATTACTTCACATTACTCCCCTTCCACAAGTCTGTGCTGCAGCCAAACTCACCCACTCTCTAAATTCCTCCTTCTAGACCACTGTCTCGTCTGCCTCCATGCCAATAGTATGAAATCCCTCCTTACCTCCACCTCTCAGAAACCCTAATGTTCTTCAAAGGTGACATATGTGTTATTTCCCACAAGAAGACTCTCCTGAACCCTCCATGATCAAATGATCACGGCTTTACTACTCCGGGTAAATGTTGTACACACTCCTCCTTTCACCTGGGAGAACACAACTTCCTTGATGGAAAAGGCTGTCATTTTGTCATTGTCTCTCAGAATTCTAGCTCAAAACACAGTGCCCTCTTAATAAATGCTTCTTGGGTGGGACTGGAAACTCCCAGGTGATCTGTAAGAGGGAGGACCTCCCCTTCCCTCAGCATGGGGTACTCTTGGGCTTCAAGTTCTTCCCTACCTCTACCTAGGCCACCTTATTTTACTCTGGGCCCCAGGGCACAAAGTCCAAACTACAGCTTTGACCACACAGAGAATTCTGCCTGCCCTTTGGATCAGCTTGGGGTTCTCCCCTTGAATCACCAGCTAAGGCACCACCAGGTCCTAACCAGGCTCTTCTTGCACCATCTGGATCATCCCATGTGTGAATTCCCCCCAATACCTATGCTGACTAGCCCCAGTTCTCAGGATTTCAGTCCACTCAGATCTAATGGAATCCCACAAGCATTTATTCAGTGACTATTTGGAGTGAGTCTCTGGAGCTAGAAAGATACTTCTGCCAGAAGAAATATAGCCACTGCCTTCAAGGAGCTTTCTAATTAATGCCCAGGATCTTAATTAACTTTGTATGTGTAAGTAAGTGAACTCCTGCAGGTCCCAAGGAGCAGGGGCAACGGCAGCCTCCCCATCTCTACTAATGACAGCGTGTCAACCCCCGGACCTGACTCAAACCTGGGTGGGGCTAAACTCCAAAGAGAGGGTTGGGAGGTCTTCATAAAGGGGGAAGGAGTAAAAAGAGGTTCAAAGTACAGGGAACATCCGGTATAGCACTGTTTCTCCTCTGCAGAAGAAGAAATGTTTAGCACACAAGATCCATGAGCGTATGCTCACAAAAAAAAATGAAACAAACCACAATAATGTTCAGTGGAAGAGAATAAGCATTTACACAGCACCTACTGTGTGCCAGCCATGTACTTTTTATAAATATTACCTCATTTCATCTGCACAACAACCTAGGAGCTAGATGCTGTTATCCTTCTTTTACACTTGAGGAAACTGAGTCAGGCAGTGTGACATCAGTTGTCTAGGGTCATACAACTAATAAGTTGCTGAGGCCAAATTTGAACTCAGATTTTCCTGATTACAAAGCTGGCATTCTATCCATTACTCCACCACTTGGCTCAAGGGTAGATACTTAATCCCCATTAAATTGTGAGCTTCTTGAGAAAACAGACTGTTTACCTTTCTTTGCATCCCCAGCCCTTAGCACAGTGATCATTACTTAGTAGGGGCTTAATAAAAGCAAAGTAGCAAAATCTAATGAAGTTTGTGGGGTGTCTAAAACAACCTCACCCACTTTACCCCACTTGGTGCGCCAGCCGAACAATTCCCTCTGGGCACACTTCTGTCAAGCTAGGCCAGGGGTGAGGCTCATCTCTGAGCATTTTCCACTCCCTTGGGGCAGCTAGCACTGCCTGAAAAAGAAAACCAGAAGCACCAACATCCCAAGTTCACAAAGGTGTCTCCCAAGCCAGATACATCCATTTCGAGATCACTGTTGGGTCACCTATGCTCAGGGGAGAACAATACCGACAAGGCAGTTAGGACCCCAAGACAAGACTCCGACTCACCCCCAAAGCTTGCTCTCTAGCACCATATGGGAGCAGTTCACAATTTTTTTTCAAATCTATTCCAAACCACAGGATTATGGCTAGCCATTCTGCCTTCATGGACATCCCATCTCAAAGTCCTCCCTGAATCCTGGGCCCAATGATGAAGTCACAAGAAATGGTGGCTGCCATTGGTACTGAATCTCACGAATCCTGTTGTATCCTCCCTTTCTCCCCTTCCTCCAGGAATCATTCAAGCCTGTAGTTGCTGCCCTCATATGGCTTGTTAGGAATTACAGCTGAGGGTCACCCTGGTCATCCTGTGAGGTGGCGCTTTAACCAGGGTTCTTCTGAGTCCCAGTTGAGGTCCCTCTCTGAGCGTCAGCCTCACCTACTCCAGCTTCACTGCATCCTCTAATGATTGTTCTGACTGGCCCTAGACATGATTCTCAGAGCTCCACTGGGGCATAAAAGCCATTTATACAAGAACTTCCCAAGGGTACATGCTGAGGAGGGCCCCAGAGGAAGGGAGGGTGCCTGGGAGAGGTGACGATGAGAATGACGACCAGAGAGAAGTCAAACTGGGCCAGAACTCTGAGGACAAAAGGGGAGCGATGGGAAATAAGGCTGAAAAGGCACATTGGAATCACACAGTGACTGAAGGGCTAGGGTTCAAAAGCTAGGAGGCAGAGTCCATACTTTATCCAGTCATCAGTGGGGAGCAGCTGAAAGATTTTGAGGAGTACAGTCTCAGGGCTGCAAGGAACATCAGTGTGCACCTACACAGGAATCCCCCTCTAGCATCCCCAACCAGCCAGCATTTATTAAGCACTTACTGTGTGCAAAGCCCTGTGGTGAGTGCTAGGGATGCAAAACAGGACAAATGAGCAGCCCTGCCCCCAAGGACCTTGTGATCCAATGGGGGAAGCACCATGCAAGCAAGGACATAGGATGAACAGCCAATAGCTCAGAGGGAGAAGATTCTGGAATGAAGAGGGATTGGGGAAGGCTTTCTCTAGGAGTGGGGACTCTGCTGGGCTCTACAGGAAGCCATGGAGGTCAGAAGTTGGGGCAGAGAGAGAGCCTTCCAGACACAGGTGATGGCCAGAGAGAAATCCCAGAGCCAAGAGATGGAGAGTTTTGTTGATGGAGCAGCCAGAAGGCTGGTATCACTGAGTCAGAGGAGGGGAAGGGGAGGAAAGTGGAAGAAGACTGGAAAGGTAGGAAGGAGCAGGTTGGAAGGGCTTTGATTGCCAACCAGAGCATTTTATACACTCCTGGAGGCCCTAGGGAGTCACTGGAGTTTGATAAGTAAAGGGTGACATAGTTTGGTCTGCGCTTTAGGAAAATTCCTTTGGGGGCTGACTGGAGGCTGGTCTGGAGTAGAGAGAGACTTGGGGCACACAAACCACCCCCCCAGCGGCTATGACAATGTTTCAGGTGGGAGGTGATGAGGGTCATACCAGGGAGGGGCAGGGTCAGAGCAGAGAAGGGGGCATATCCCAGAGATGCTGCAGAGCTGAAGTCAATGGACGTTGGCCAACAGCTTGGATCTGGGGTGGGGCAGGGAAAGAGAGGGAGGCTCCTAACTTTCCTCTTACTTTCTCAGGCACCACCAACCTCACAGTCCCTCAGGCTCACCCAGTGGGCATCATCCATGACTCATAACTCCCCTTCCGCCACCAATCCTATCATTTCTGTCTCTGTCATTCTGACACACTCCTTCCTCTCCATCCCCACAAACACCAGCCCGACATGGGCTCTCACCTCTTCTGGCCTGTATCATCACCTTCATGTCTGGGTCAGTCTTCCCGCCACAGGGATCTCCCAACTTCAGACCACCCTCCACTCAGCCTTTGAAGCAAAGGTCTAACCATGCCACCCAATCACATGCCCATGAGATCCGGGTGAGCAGAGATGGCTATCTGGTTGCCTTTCTTTGTATCCTTCTCACTTACCACAGTAGCTGGTACATAGTAGGTGCCAGAAAACAAATATGAACCATCACTGTCTCCCAACTCCAGGTATGTTCACTGGCAATCCCCCATGCCTGGGATACACTGACTCCTCATCACTTCCTCTCAGTTCTTGGGTCTCTTGGAAAACAGCTCAAGTCCACCTTCTGGAAGAGATCTTCTTGGTGTCCTGCCGTGTGACAAGGGCACACTGTATTTATAGCATATGAACCTAGTTCTTTGAAAGTTGTCTTCCCAATGTATTGGGAGCTCCTTAAAGCCAGGGACTGTGTTCCTGCCTTCTTCTGAACCCAGTACTCTAGCCTAAATCCTAACATATAGTTAGAGATTAATAAATGCATGCTTGACTGATAGGACAGCTGAGAGAGTTAATGTGGTCTCAGCCCTGGGACAAGGGAGATGATCATCCCATGACTGGAGGGCAGTGTTCAGTTACGGACAGCACAGTTTAGGAAGGATGTGGATAAGTTGGGGTGTCCACAGGGAGGGAGCCAGGATAGGGGAACAGCCTTGAGATGGCACAATCTGAGTACAAGGTGAAGGAATCAGGGCTTTTTCACCTGTAAAAAAAGATGACTTGGGAGAGACATTTTTTCTTGCTAGGATGACTTTTGATCTGTGTTTTTTCAGTGTGGAGAGCGCCTGGCATAGAAATGTCTTCCTCCCACATAGATCAGCCGCACATTTAGAACTACATCTACCAGCGCTGCCTGAAGCACAGGGAAAAGAGAATCTTGCCACCAGGAGGAGTTAAAGAGGCAAGACTTGAATCCAGGGCTTCCTCTTGATGAGGGAACCAGCCCCCCACACCACTCAGGAGACATTGTAGTTCTGTGGTTTGTTTGGTTTAGTTTGGTTTTTAAATATCTGAAGGGTCGTCGTGGGAGGGAAGGATTCAACCTGCTCCATTCAGCCCAGCCCAGACCAGACTAGAACCAGTGGGGTGTGGAGTGGGGAGTTACAGAAAATTAGCTTTCAAGATGTAAAGCCTGCTAATGTGGAGAGCTGGCCCCAAGCAGAACAAGCTCTCTGAAGAGATAGATCTCGATCATTGGAGGTCTGTGAGCAGAGGCTGCAAGGTCAGTTCTCAGCCATGCTATGGGGGCATTTTCTTTTCAAGTCTGGGTGGACAAGATGCCTCTGAGATCACTGCCTGCTCTGATATTCTGAGATCCCATGATACTGCTATGAATATCCCAGAAGACATCCATCCTGAGATGCTTCCCTAGAAGAGATACTGTGAGTGCCTCCTGCCCTGTGGTGTTGGCTCTGTGAGAAGCCACGTAAGACAGGGCCTAAGGGAGGAGTGGAGGCAGAAGGAATGTGGTGTGGCCAGTGACAGGACGTGAGGGGGGAGCAAGATGACTGCATGTGGTGTTCAGACCAATGGGCTTAGGAGAATAGTGGTGACTTAGAGAGACAGACACAGACAGAAAGAAAGATACACACAGGGACCAAAACATACAGAAAAAGAGGAGGGCAGAGAGAAAGAGAAATCTTGAGGCTATCATGACATGAAAATCAAGGGAGCAGAGGGTTGGGAGGGGGAGGGGGAAAAAGAGGAAAGTCAGTGGCTCCAATGTTGCGGAAAGAGCAAAGACATTGAGAAAAAGAGGTCTGTCAGAGAAAAACTAGGGTAGACAAGGAGAGGGCATTTTCAGGAGCTCAGCAGGAATACAGCTAAGTTTAGGAGAGAGGATGGTAACGAGGGAGACTTCAAGGCTGCTTTCCATTCCTGCAAGCAGCCAGAAGAATCAGAGGGGCCCAGGAGAGGGGCAGCAGGGGAGGAAGGCAGGAGGGAGGGCCCTGCAGGCTTAGCCACTCAGACCAGCTCTGCCCACTCACTCAGATTCTGAGCAGAGGCTCAGGAGGCTTCTTCAGCAGAGAAACAGAATCTGAAATGAAAGGAAGGAAAAAGAAAGAAAGAAATCCAGGACAGAGAGTGAAGCCCAAATCCATCTTCCACAAGAGCAAAGCTTTGCCAAAAGCCCCATCTTAATGAAGGCTCCCCTTCTCAGGTATCCCAGCATCGAAGCTCCGCCCTCGCTGGACAGCTCCTATGGGCCCCAGTGGGGAGGCTTCTAATCATTTTCACTGGCCAAGACAAACATCGCCAGTCGATGGATTGATCGATCAGTTGGGGTAATCTGCAGGGTGCAGACACCGTTTGCTGTTGAAGTGAAGAGAAGCAGAGGTTGGTCTTGGGAAGGATTGAGCTTCTGCCTCCTCCAGTTCTTCTCCATCCACCCCTTCTACCCTTCCTGTCCTTGTTACTCATCGGCCTGGGATAGTGGACAGAGCCCTGAACTGGGAACCAGAAAGTCGGGGTAGAAATCATGGCTTGACCTGTGTGACCTGGGGCTAGTTCTTTCTCCATTTTGGAGCCTCCTGTAACATAAGGACATTAGAATGCATAATCTTTCTGGTTCTAGGATCAAAAGGCAATGGGAGCCCTGCTCTAACAAGGAAGAGGCCCCCCCAGGGCAGCTACCAGGTCCTCTGGCCCAGAAATATTAGCAGAGGAAGTAGGCATGTATCCCACTGAAGGACAGGGTCAGGGTCAGGCTTGGGAGGGAGGAAACAAAAAGAAAGGGGAGATATTTGGGGGGGGGGGGTGTTTTCCATTTTAAAGAAATTTTTTCCTAGATTCTTAAAGCAAGGACACTGTCCACCTCATGCCTCTAGAGAGTGCCCTGCCCTCTGGTTTGGAGACACTCTGGAAGGATGGCCTTTGGGGATTCCAGGGTCCCCCCCTTTAACTCCAGCTGTGAAGGAAGATAAAGAACGGCTCCCAGAGATGACTGAGTTTCAGTTCTAATGGATTTGGCCAGGGACAGAGGGAGAATCAGTGATTCTTGAGCTGCTCTGAGTAAGGAGACAAATGTTTATCTGTTGGTGCTTGTGTAGAGGGGTGTGTGTGTGTGTGTGTGTGTGTGTGTGTGTGTGTGTGTGTGTGTGTGTGTGTGCGCGTGTGTGTGTGTGTGTAGGGAGAGCGAGTGTGGATGTGTGCTTATGTGTGGGGAAAGAGAGAGAGAGAGAGTGTGTGTGTGTGTGTGTGTGTGTGTGTGTGTGTGTGTGCTTGTGGGGGAGAGTGAGCATGTGTGTGTGTGTATGTGTGCGCTTGTGGGGAGAGTGAGCATGTGTGTGTGTGTGTGTGTGTGTATGTGTGTGTGTGTGTGTGTGTGTAGGGAGAGTGAGTGTGGATGTGTGCTTATATGTGGGGAAAAAGAGACAAAGAGAGTATGTGTGTGTGTGCGCGTGTGTGTGTGTGTGTGTGTGTGTGTGTGTGTAGGGAGAGTGGGTGTGGATGTGTGCTTATGTGTAGAGAGAGAGAGAGAGAGAGAGAGAGAGAGAGAGAGAGAGAGAGAGTTCCCAATGCAAAGGAGGGTAGCCAGGAACCTGTCTATTGATTAAGGAGAAGGTGGCCAGCTTCCTGGAAATGAGGGGTCCAGGGAAATCTCTCTGCCTGGATGAGGACTGGTGTGGGAAAGATCAGTTGCCTGAGGTCATGTGAGAGCAGAGCTGGATAGAGCCTGAGTTTCTTGGGCTGTGGGACCAGAAGAGCAGTAGTCTCTCTTCCCACCCATGACCAAAAACATTTCCCACCAGCTGCTCCTTCTCCAGCCACCCAGCCTCTCGATCTCTTGCACCACCTCCATCACCCTATGCATTGTTTGTGGGAAAAACAGACTCTTCTCAGCTCTTTGCTTCCTGTCCCCTGGGAAATCAGACTTCTCAAAACATTTCACTTGGATCTGTGCAGGCGTGCCTCCGAAGCCCTTGGCCCCTGAGCTCTTCAGCCCAAGTCCTTGGCAAACAAGACGGCAGATGTCCTCCATGTGGGATAGCAATGTGTTCCACACAGGCCAGACCTAGGCACTCACCAGGGACCTTTCTGAGGTAACGTCTGGCCTTCTACAAACCTCACTCTTTTCCTTAGCAACTCCTTCCTTTAAGGGGCCCCTTCACCTTCCCTCCCCTCTACCACAGACACTCTGAGCTCCCCAGAGTCTGCTTTCCTTCCCAATGCTGAGCGGCCATGACTATCCGGGAGCCTTCTTCTGCTCCTTCTGTGTGGATGCCCAGGCTGGAGCTGTGGGCCTGGGATTCTCAGAGCATCACATCCCAACAGCTGAATGTTAAAAAAAAGCAAGTTGGACGGACCGTTATCCACTTTAATTTGCCCATGGTGCACTGGAGCCTGAAGCCACATTATTTAATGGTTGGAAGGAAGTGGTCAAGGAAAATGCTGCCTCTTACATTTGGAGTGTGGGGGGAAAAAAGCCAAAATGAGTAGAGGGAAGAAGGCACCAGCAAAGAGCGAGCACTCACTCCAGGGCACATGGGCATGATGGAAGAGCAGGTGTCGATGCCTGATGCCCACTGCAGATTCTGCCCAAAAAGAGACTCAGGTTTCTCTCCATCACCCCCATCTCCACCAATGACCAAATTCCATCATCACCTTGTGGCTGGGACTAGCTGCATGACTGTCCAAGAACCCAGCTCAGAATCACAGACGTACATTTGGAGACCTGGGAAGGACCTAGCCCCTTTGTTTTACAAAGGAGGAAACTGAGACCCAAAGTGACTTGTCCAGAGCCTCTCCCCCCACCCAGGGAGAAAAGGGCAGAACCCAGGCCCCTGAGCATAGATCCAACAATGCACTTCCCCTTAGCACCTGGCTCTGCTCCCTAGTGACAGTCCCTGGACCAAATACCTGGCTAATTCAGTCAGGGCACAGACCACTCACAATGGCACCAGGGGAATGAGCTTTTAATGAAAGATCTCAATTACACCTGTCCTAGGACGCCTTTCCCCAATACCAGCTGCTCCTCTTTGGCCTGGAGAGCAAAGGACATGCTGGAAACAAGGGGCCCTGTCCCCTCCCTCCCAGACTGACCCTGGGGCCCGAGGCCCAGCCTGTCCACACTGGCTCTCCAGCACAAACCTTTAGCATTATGAACTTCCAGAATGCAAAGTGAAGAAAGTCTTTTCTCTTAACCAAAATATATTGTTTATGTAAAGGTCTAATGGGCCGTAGCAATCCAATTTACATGTAAAATATGCATGTTCAGATAGAATCAGCTTTATGACTTTGTGGGCGGCCCATAGAGCTGAAGAGGCAAGGCCCAGGGCCTGCTATCGGCAGCAGGGATGCTCGCAGGAGATTTACTGGGTTTCTGCTTGATAATGAGGGCAATCGGCATTCCCCTAACTCCCCAGTGGATTTGAGATCTGTCAGTTACCCTTGTCCTGGTTTAGTTCATCTGTCAAGTGGTTTTACTGGGGTGTGACCACCGGGCATGGTACAGCTACTTGGAGCCCCAGGTGAAAATTGGGTGAATCAGGTGACACCAAAGGTGGATAAGCAGCCCTGGTACCAGAGCTGATGGTCTTCTCTGAACAAATCCTATACCCTAAGCTTAAGATTAAGCACCTACTGAGGGGAAGGCAACAGGAAGGCAGCCCCTGACCTCCAAGAGCTTGTATTCCACTAGATGAATTCAGCACATATGCAGACAAGTAAATGCAACATAATTTGAAAAAGAACATTATTTGTGGGGACGTTAGAAAGGGTCATTAGTGGTGGTGTCTGAGCGGAGATCTGAAGAGAACTGAGGCTTCTAAGAAGCAGAACTGAGGAGAGAGCACGTTTCAGGCTGCGTGGATGGGGGATACTTGTCTGTCACTGAAGACAGGATATTTACTCTTTTTTTCTAAACATATGAAACATCTTTGCAGTGACATGAAATCCAGTATGGGAAATCCCTTCTCCAAAGTAGAATCCTAGGACATAGTAAACACATCCAAGAGAGTTACTGGAGATCCATAGAGGTGGTGACATGTCCAGGGACACACATTCAGTGAGTACCAGAGGAAGGGTTTGAATTCAGGTCTTCCCAACTCTGTGTCTAGTGGTATCGTCATTCTTTCATGTTACCTCTGAGTATAGCCAGGGTTATGTCAGTATGGAAGCTGTTCCCCTTTACATCTTCAAAACACTAACAAAGGAGGGAAATGAGGGTAGGAAAGGATCTCAGTATTGTGAGATGAGAGAATGGGCTGAATAGCTGGGCAGGAGAAACCGATCAGGGTAAGCCATTGTTGAAGTAGCTATATATCTATAGCAAAATCAAGGAAACAAGATGGAGAAGGGGAAGGAAAGTGGGGAAAGGAACAAGCAGCTATTATGTGCCAAGTGCTGTGCTAATCCCCTCACACTATTCCATTGGATCATCACAATCCTGAGAAGTGGGTCTTGTTCATATTTCCATTTTACAAACGGGGTAAGATGACTTGTCCATGGTCTAATAAGTATTTGAGGTCAGATCTGAGCCAAGGTCTTCCCGACCTGAACACCCAGAGTTCTGTGCCATCTAGCGGCCTCGAGTGATGATTTGAATCTTCAGAAGATGGAGAAACTGAGGGGACATTGACACTGGGCTTGACTTTCACCAACAAGGACAACTTGGTTGATGTGGTGAAAAGAGGGAAACTGTGAGGGAAAGTGAGTTGGCTGGAGAATTGTGGAAAGAGACATGAGTTCTTGATGTTGTGAGGAAGATCTCAAAAGGTTCAGAGAAGAAACAGGCATTGATCTGCTTCAGGGAATTGTATCCCAGAGGGATAGACAATGATCAAGAATTAAATGCTGAAGACAAAAGCATGAAACAACTCCAATAAGGAGGAGGGAAAGGGCTGGTTGTCTAAAGAGACTGATATGGAAACACAGAGAACTCTCCAGCCAGTGTTAGAGATGTTGGAGAGAGACATACACAGAAGATGGAACCCAGGACAGAAAATGGGATATAGATGATGGACGGACAGAAATACAGATGATAGATTGTATGTGTACATATGTGTATGTGTGTGTGTATATGTATATACAGATACATATGTGTGTATGTATGGTTGTGTGTGTGTGAGTGTAGAGACAGAGACAGAGTTTTTTTCTGGTTTTTAGTCATATTGAGGAAGTCACTATGTCTCAGCTTGTCAATCACTGGGGTTTACACAGGGGATACAAAAGAGGGCCAAAATATGACCCATGTCCTATACTGCATTCTAATAGGAAAGATAACATGAGACTAAGTACATGCATACGAGACATATCCAGTATAAATGGGAGGGAATCTCAGAGGGCAGGTGTGAGGAATTGGCTGTGCCAGGGGTTGGGAGATCAAGCAGAAGAAGGAGTTTGGATTGAGTCTTGAAGGAAGCCAGGAGAACTAGGGTCAGAAGGGAGATGAGAGAGAATTCCAAGTATGGTGGGGAGCAGGGACACAGCAAGGGTGGTAGAAGGAAAGGGAAGACTTTTAGAAGATCTCAAGGTGGCAATTTTGGAAGAGAGGCCATGGTGGGGGCAAGAGAGGGAGGAATGTGATGAGATCCATCTTGGATGTGTTGAGCTGGAGTCACCAAGGGCACATCCAGATGATGAAATCCAAAAGGCAGTTGGCCTAGAGTTCCAAGGGACTGGGGCTGGATGGAGATATGTGGGAGTCACCTCCCTGAAATGGTCACTGAAGGAAATAAGGAAGGAAATGTCAAGAGAGTCTCAAGCTGTCCTGTGCAGGTCCCTAGCTCAGAATAAGGGCATCTTTAGAGCTGGCAGGTGTCACTGATGGACAGCTGTCCCAGATCTCCGAAACACTATGAAAACAGCAAAGACCCAAGCAGGAGTGGGGAGGACTGTCCAAGGATTTGAAAAGCTGACATGGGGAAGAGGGGTTAGACCTGAAGGATCATAGACATCATTGGAAGGGACCTTAAAGGAACTTGTTTTACAGATGAGGAGACTGAGTCACAGACTTTTTTTTCCCCCGAAGACAGAGCTAGAAGCTAAAAGTCATTTAAAGGGGCCAGCTTTGCCTTGCTGTGATGTGTGCTGTCCCTACATGGAATGTACTGCCTCAAGACAGGGTGAAGACCGAGGGCTGAGCAACTCTTGGAAGGGGAAGCCTGAGCAGGTAAGAACTGGGCTAAGGAACCTCTGAGGTCCCCTCCAACTTTGAGACTCTGGAATTTCATCCCGACAGCTTTCAAGTCCTTGGCCTCCAGTGGAATTTCCCAGATACCATTTCGATGGGAGGTGCACGCTCTGGTTCAGCCCACAGGCTCCAGTCACAGGCAGTGATAAGGAGACTGATGCTAACAGTGAAAATGTCCAAGAACCACAGGGGAACTGGCCCAGACTCCCTTCGCCCTGGCAGTCCTGGCTGGCCCTGGAGCTAGCTTGAGGATGGCTGCCCTGAGCCCACAGGGCTGCGCTGACATCTTGATACATCCATCTAAATCTGAGATGCAACGACGATATTAAGCTATGCCACCGTCTGCAGAGAACAGAGCAGAAAGGGAAGAGAGCAGGGCAGCTACTTTCCCCCAGGACCATTTCCATCTGAAGCCTGTCAAAAACATGAGAAAAGGGAGATGAGGATAATAGTAATGGCAACCAAACAAGCAGCCTTGGGCAAACTACTGCCCCTCTGTGCCACTCGACTTCTGTCCACATGACTTTAAACTCCTCAGAGCTTGCTCAGCTCCCTCCCAGCTCCCAACATGGGAGCCTTCAAGACCCTCCTTTGCCATATCATGAGCACAAATCCACAGAATCCCACCCAAGACAACAGATGAGATTATGTGCCCCATTTTCAAACGCTGTGTCTCAGCCCACAGGCAGGACTCGGGGTCCGCTGATCAGGAGAAAAGGCAACAAGAACAGAACAAGAAAGTGAACAGAGACAATGGAGGCAGTCACACCCCTAAAGGGATAGAGAGGCTGAGGAGGCTGAGGCTGAGGAGGTTGGCATGAAGGAACAAGAAACCAAGTCTCCAAGAGGGTGATCCAAGGTCCAGGACTCAATCCCAGTTCTCCTGACCTCTTATCTGTTATGTTTTTCCTGTACCACCCTGGTTGGGACAGCTAGGTGGGGCAGTAGATAGAGCACCAGGGCAGGAGTCAGGAGGACCTGAGTTCAAATCTCACCTCAGACACTTGACACTCACTAGCTGTGTGACTTTGGGCAAGTCGCTTAACCCCAGTTGCCTCATCCTGGTTCATCTCCAGTCATCCTGAGGAGTATCTGGTCACTGGATTCAGATAACTCTGGAGGAGAAGTGAGGCTGGTGACCTGCACAGCCCTCCCTCACTTAAAACAAAGTCAGGAGCAAGTCATGTCATCATTTCTCTGATGGCATGGTCTTCTTCACCAACAAAGGACGAACACACACACACCACCCTGGTGGGGGTTGAGATTCTGGGTGGTGGCACTGGTCAGGATCAGTCCTAGCCCAGTGAGTAATCCTTAGCAATTCTCCTCCCTTCCCTGGGACTCAAGCTTCCCATTTGTAAAATGAGGTTGACGTAATGGCCTTCAAATTTCCTTTATCTCTGTCAATCAGTGATTGTTTGAAGGGAGCCTTAACTCCTCTCAGGTTTGTGCTCTCAAGCCCTTTGGAAGGACTTTGCCGTATTACTAAGAGAAAATTTCAGATTATCTAATAATTTTTTAAAAAAACATTTTCAGATCTCATTTGATACTAGATAAAACCCTAAGAAGTTCAGTGACAGAAGCCCCCATTTTGCAATATTGAGACTGACCTAAAATAGATGGTCACTAGTGTGTTGGGGGGGTGAAATCAGGCCTTTTTCCCCAAGCCCAAGGTCCTTCCCCTATAACAGCTGCCTCCCTACCACCTGTAAATACTATTGAACGATTGTATCTTCAGGGAGCCTAAAAAATCGAGAAGGAATTCTCAGCTGTCCAGGAGCAGGGTGGCATGATGGAAAGAGCTCTGGATTGGGAGCTGGAAACTCTCTATCTAAATCTTAGCCATGCGTCCTTTATATACCCAGAGCCCTGGTCTCCTCATGTGTAAAATGGAGCTCTACTGTTTGGATGGAAGGAGATTTCAAAACATCCACACATTTAGGAAGTAGGAGCTGTGGGAGCAGAGCCGAGATGGCAGAGTAAAAGCAGGGATTTGCTTGAGCTCTCCCTCAAACACCTCAAGTACCTGTAAAAATGATTCTAAATAAATTCTAGAGCAGTAGGACCCGCAAAATGACAGAGCAAAACAAATTTCTATCCCAAGACAACCTGGCCAGTCAACAGAAAGGGTCTGTTGCACCAGGCTGGGAGAGGAGCACAGTCCAATGTAGGCCACGCTGGCATAGACAGAGCCACTGAATCACTGGCAGCTGTGGTCATTTCCAGAGTTCTCAACTCCAAAATGACAAAGACAAATTAGAAGGTCAGTAGGAAAAGTCTGTCTGACCTGGGTGAGAGAAGAGCATGGTCCTTCCCCAGACTCCAGGCAGTGGCTGCTTCTAGAACTCTCAGCCCACAGACAGTGAGAGGATCAAGTGGCTGATCAGAGGTGGATTGCAGGGATCTCTTTGCTGAGGGAGAATTCTCTTGCTTTGCCCTTTTTGAATCTGAGTCCAAGTCCTGAGTGGTCATCCTTTGGTGAGGAGGAGCACTGGTGTGGCTGTGGAGAGAAAATCCTCCTCACAGTTCCAAGGCAGAAAACAATGCTTGTGGTCACTCACAGACCAGAGCACACACTAGGAGAGGAGTAAAAAACCTCTCCTTTGATCATACCACCTTAGATGAGCTGAAAAGTTACAGGTCCCTAGAAGTATCTCTGAAAACAGCTGCCCAAAACCTCTGAAGCCTGGGACAGTACACACACACACACACACACACACACACACACACACACACAGCACTGGGTGAGTCAAATATGAAGAGATGATATCAAAAAAATAAAATTACAGAGAGAGGAATGTACTGGGAAAAGGGAAGAGACAGAATGGGTAAATTATCTCATATAAAAGAGGCAAGAAAAAACTTTTGCAGTGGAGGAAAAGATGAAGGAGGTGAGAGGGAAGGAGTGAACCTCATTCTCATCAGATTTGGCCTAAGAAGGGAATAACATACACACTCAACTGGGTACGAAAATCTATCTTGCCCTACAGGAAAGTACAAGGGAAGGGGATAAAAGTAGGGGGGATGATAGAAGGGAGGGCAAATGGGAGGAAGGATAATCAGAAGCAAACACTTTTGAGGAGGGACAGAGTCAAAGGAGAGAACAGAATAAATGGTGGGATAGGATGGAGGGAAATACAGTTAGTCTTGCCCAATATGACTGTTTTGGAAGTGTTCTGTATGACTACACATGTACAACATATTGAATTGCTTGCCTTCTCAATGGGGGTGGGTGGGGAGGAAAGAAGGTAGAGAAGATGGAACTCAAAGTTTTTAAAATGAATGTTAAAATTGTTTTTACATTCCACAGACACCCTTCTTACCCTGATTGGTCTCACCAGGAGGTGTCCTCTGTCTCTTGGGTCTCTCTGGAGCCCAACACAAGACCTTTGCATATGAAATCTAGAGTAAGGACACAGGGGTGGAAGGGGCACCTTCAAGGAAGGCTTTGCTTTTCCATGCTCCAACTCTAATCCATAGCACCTGGAAGCCAGTAAGGAACAGTTAGTGAGAGCACCATGGCCCTGGAGAGAAGAGATGAGACCATATTCCCTTGGGTCAAACTTGAAAGCCTTACTGACAATTGGGTTAATGATCAGATCCTTCAAAGAAGGCTTTGGGGTGTTATTTTTCACATCAGCATGGACTCTAAAGGGCGTGGGCACACTTCCCTCTGCTTGCTCTGTTGAGGAATTGTCAACCCCCAAAGGAGAGGAAAGGGAAAGCCTGCACACAGTAGGTGCTTAATGAATGAATGAATGAATGACAGCTGCTCCCATCCTAGGAGGGGGTGGTTATGGTGAGCATACCAGTTGACCCCAGGTCAAAAGGTGGACACCAGGATACCTGGTCTTTCTGACTAGTGGTTGGGGGGGGAGGATGACTGAGCCATGCCACCATAGTACAGGCCACCCTTTCCCCTTCAGAAGGTCTCTTGTTCGCCTTTCCTCATTTATTCAATGAGCATGTCCTCAGAACCTCCTGGATTCTTGGGCTGAGCTCAGAGCAGTGAGAACTAATGGAAGAGAAATCAGTCCCATCCTGGAGATGTCCCTGTCTTCCTGCTTTGCCTTACTCTCCTTTCCCTAATTTTCAGCCCCCTTCCCACAACCCTCCCAGGGACTCCAACAAGTCTGTACACTCCTCCCTGAGAACTGGGATCTCTTAGTCCTGGGCACCAGTCAGGCCTGACTCTCTCCTCCTTCAAATGTTCCCTGAACTTGAGTCATTTCTCTAAGACCAAAAACCAGGCAGCTCCAGCGCCATAGGAGGCTGGAGTGCCCATCAAGTTCAGACATCGAATCTCCTCAGAGGACCTCACTTCAAAGCAGCCCCAGCATCAAGGGAGGCCAGGACTCAGCTCAGACAATGACCGGGGCCTTCACATCCCTCCCCATGGCAGAGCTCAGTGGGACCATCAGAACACTCAGGATAAAACCAAATCTCTAACTAGAGAATGAGATCTGTCACAGATGCCAGGATACAGAAAGAGGGTCATCACTCCTGCTGCCTTTTCTGAGCCTCCCCTTGTGCCCCAAAATAAAACCCACAGTGCTCAGTAATGACATAGCAGGCAGGCAGGCTCTGAGTGCCCAGCTCAGAGGATCAGCCATCAGGGTGCCAACTCAGAAAGTCAGCCAGGAGCAGCAGCAAGTTGTGGCACATACACACAAATGAGTGCTTACACATGTATATACGTACATGCACAGGGCACACATGGAGAGGCATGCCTCCCTGCTCATTCAAATACCCCTCCCCTACACACAGAGGGACCACAGTCAGTGGGACTCCATCACAAACAGGTCCTATCATGCTATACTCATCTCCTGCTCCAAGAACACTGTGCTGAGAGTTTACGTAGATTTTGGTGAAGTATTTGACAAAATCTACTAAGCTAAGCCATTCTGGTAGAAAAAATGGAAAGCAGCAAATTAGGAGAGCATGGAATAGCTTATCTGTCAGATTTATGAATAAGTGAAAAACTAGGACCAAAGGAGACAGAGAGAAACTTACAAAATGTAAAATAGATAATTTTGATTACATAAAATTAAAAATCTTTTGCACAAATAAAACCAATGCAACCAAAATTATAAAGAAATCAGAGAATTGGAAGGAGGGGAATATCAACAAGTTTCTATGATAAGGTCCTCATTTATCAAATATATAGATATCTGAGACAAATGTACAAGAATACAAGTCATTCCTCAATTGATAAAGGGTCAAAGGATATGAACAGGCCATTTTCAGACAAAGAAATCAAAACTATCTATAGTCATATAAAAATGCTCTAAATCATTATTAATTAGAGAAATGAAAATTGAAACAACCATGAGGCACCACCCCACCCCTACAAAATTGGCTAATATGACAAAAAAGGAAAATGTTGGATGTTGAAGGGGATATGGGAAAACTGGAACACTAATGCACTGTTAGTAGAGTTGTGAACTGATCCAACCATTCTGGAGAGCAATTTGGAACTATGGCCAAAGGGCTCTAAAACTGTGCATATTCTTTATTCCAGTAATGCCACTGTTTGGTCTGTATTTCAAAGACATCCAAAAAACAAGGGAAAGAACCTATTTGGATAAAACTAATTATAGTAGTTCTTTTTGTGGTAGATAAGAATTAGAAATCAAAGGGATGCACATCAGCTGGTGACTCGCTAAATAAGCTATAGTATACGAATCTAGTGGAGTACTACTGGGCTATAAGAAATGAAGGAGGATGATTTCAGAAAAACCTGGAAAGACTTAACACTAACTGACGCATAGTGAAATGAACAGAAGCAGGAGAACACTGTACACAGTAACAGCAATATTGTTCAATGAAAATCTATGAATGACTTAGCTCTTCTCGGCAATACAGTAATCAAAGACAATCCCAAAGGACTCATGATGAAGTATACTATCCACTTTCAGAGAAAGAACTTATATTGATTGAATACAGACTGAAATATGTGATTTTTCACTCTTTTGTTTTCTTTCTTTTATTCAAATTTTTTTGTGCAAAATGGCTAATATGGAAATGTTTCACATAATTACAGATGTATAACCTATATCTGATTGCTTACCATCTCAGGGAGAGAGGAGAGGAGGGAGGAAGGGAGGGATAGAATTTGGAACTCAAAATGTTAAATGAAAATGTTTTTAAAATTGAAAAAAAGATGGGGAGGTGTGGTCTGGGGAAAGGACAGTTTGAAGAATTTCAAACACTGCCACATGGAAGAGAGACTAGATTTATTCTACTAGGCTCCAGAGGGCAGAGCAAAGAACTTGGCTAGGGGAGGCAGGGTGCAAAGAGGACAATTGAGATGATGTCTGATGTCCAAGAAACCTTTCTAATAGTATGAGGTGTCCATACTCTCCTTAGTCAGTGGTTATTCAACTTGAAAAGTGATGATTTCCCCTTCACTGGAAGTCTACAAGGAGAGGCTGGAGGACCCCTTGTCAGGCATTCTGCAAAGTATGGGCTAGACTAGAGTCTATTAGGGTCCCTTCCAACTCTGGGTCTTTTGTCTTGTGATCTGATGTTTGTATACATACAAACTCAACACACATTCACATGTGTAAGTATGCATGGAAATACACACTCACAAATACACACATACGTACACACGTGCATATACACACAAACACCTTCCTCCTGTCTTTTTCTGCCATTCCCCTTCTGCTCCTCTATGTCTCTCTCTACCTCTGTCCCTGTCTCTCATTGCCTATCTCTGGTTCTCTCAGCCTCTTCATATCTCTCTGTGTCTCTGTCTTTCTCTACTACTCTGTGACTGTCACTGCAGCTCTGCCTCTCTTTCACTGTCCCTCCCTCTCTCTGTCTCTCCTTTTCCTCTCCTCTTTTCCTCCTCCTTCTCCTACTCTTTCTCTCTGTCTCTCTCTCTGTCTCTCTGTCTCTCTCTCTGTCTCTCTCTCTGTCTCTGTCTGTCTCTGTCTCTCTCTCTCTCTCTCTCTCTCTCTCTCTCTCTCTCTCTCTCTCTCTCTCTCTCTCTCTCTCTCTCTCTCTCTCTCTCTCTCTCTCCCCAGAATGATATACCATAAAATTCAACAATTTTCTTGCTCTCAGTTATAGAGACAGATGGTCCTATTGGCTTTGACTAACCCTTTTGTTCGCACCCCTAGGTCCATTTGCATAATGCATGTATGCATGAATAAATTACTAAAAGGCACTTATTAATCATTTACTTTGTGCCAAGCACTATACTAGTGGAGATACAACTAGAAAAAGAAGACAGTCTGTGCTCTCAAGGAGCTCACCCTCTGATAGGGAGAGATGATACTTTAGGTGAATTCGGCTGCAAATCCTGTGGAAAGATCTAGGAAGTCTAGGAGCTCAGCAGCAGGGTAGAAGGCAAGATGCAGCAGTCCTTAAGGAGAATCTAGGTGCCCGCCCTGCCAGGCCAGGGTCCTGGAAATGACTGACCCAAGACTCGTGAGGAGGAAAAGACCCTCTGGCTGGATTGGCTGTCAGCAGCCTGGGGAGGAGAAGGGGACAGGAAGGCAAAGGGAGCAAGAGTCCAGCCCTTGAGGAATTGCTAGAGTCAATCTGGGAGCATCCAGGGGATGTAAGGGTAGTCCACCAACAGCTGCTATGGTGTGTGGGAACATAGGCTGACAGTTAGAAATTTAACGGAAGTTAAAGTCAGAAGGTCATCTCTGATCAGGGACTAAAAACGTGCAACAGATTAAAAATTAGGTAGTCAAAAAAAAAACAGCATAGGGCTCCCAGCCTAGGCTATGCAGTAAAAGAACTTTAGTGCACTCACGTCAGGGAGAGGCTTATGAGCCATTCTGCCTTATCAGGGAGCCAGGGATGCCCCAGAAGCTGGTAACTGAAGCCCAGTAGATGGTAGCAAAGAATGACTCCATGACCACAAGCCCAGCAGAGATGCCCTGGAGGGACAGGGTTGTAGGAGCAAAGACACTGCTCTCACAGAGATGATGTGACACATTGAACACAGAGGTGATTCACAGCCATCTCTCTGTACTCTGCCCACTCCAGAGCATGAGTTCTGGGTATCACAATTTAAGGACACTGGTAGTCTGAAAAGGGTAATGATGAAGGGATTTGAATCCGTGTGCTATGAGGACTGTCCAAGGACTTGGAGGCTTTAGCCTGAAGTAGAAAAGACTTGAGGGCAGGGGGTGAGGGCAGCACAGTTCCCAGCAATTTCTGTCTCTGTGACTGTCTCTGTCTCTTTCATCACCTCTCTCCAGGATTACTGTGAGAGCCTTAGGGTTGGTCTGCCTGCCTCAACTCTCTCTTCACTCCAATATATTCTCCACTCAGCCCACCACCAAAGTGACAAAGAGAACTTGGTATGTCTGATCATGTAACTCTCATTCATTAAACACCATGGTTCCAGGATCAAACAAAAAATTCTGTTTATCTTTTAAAACTCTTCACAATCTGCCTGTCTAGTCTTCTCATGCCTCAGTCTTCTCCAAGCACTCTTCTATCCAGTGACACTGGCATTCATGCTATTCCACACACATGACATTCTGTCTCCTGACTCTGGACTTTTGCCCAGGCTGTGCCTCATGCCAGTCATGCTCTCTGGCTTCCTTCAAACTCCAGTTCAAATCTCACCCATCCCAGGAAACCCTCCCAGACTCAGTCTTCTTGACTTTTCCTCCTAAGGTGATCTTCATCTACCTCATTAGCCCTCTTAAGGGCAGTTTTCATCACCAGTGTTTGGTATATACAGTAAGCATTTTACAAAAGCTGGTTGGTTGATTGATGACATTGGTGGGCTGATGACTGACCACAGCTATCTGGACCTTTTTTCTGGGTCACTGCTGACCCATGTCCTCATTCCTCAGAGCAAGAGATCTGCTTCTCCCTCTAGTGGCCTTATTCTCCCTCTTCAGGAAGGGAAAATGGCCAATTTGCTTCTTTCTCCAAGTGCCCAGTGGTCATTTGGGTTATCCTCCCAGCCCCTTCAGGTCCATTTTCTGAC
This sequence comes from Notamacropus eugenii, assembly GCF_028372415.1. Classification (NCBI taxonomy): domain Eukaryota; kingdom Metazoa; phylum Chordata; class Mammalia; order Diprotodontia; family Macropodidae; genus Notamacropus; species Notamacropus eugenii. Next base: position 760,916,540 of record NC_092872.1, read on the forward strand.
TCACTTTCTCATTGAAGCCTTATTTTCTTTTGTTAGTGTGCTAGATTTAAGGAGGGTTTGGTTTTTTCTGAGACCCCGGAAGATGAAGAAGCATCTTTGGGCTTTCCTTGAACCTGGTCACCTCCTCAGCTTTCATGAGGCTGTGGCACAAATACCCACATTAGGTCCCCTAGGGGAGGCCACTCTGGCAGGGCCCCTGCATGATCATATTATGGCTGACATGTTGGTCGATGCCATCTACCCACTAACGGGAGAGGATCCCACCTGCTCTATGGCAATGCCATAGCTAACAGTGGCTGAGACCACTGTGGTGGTTCAGATGTTTGGAAGTGAGAGTGGGGGCTTCCTTTGTAATTCTCTGCTATCTCCTTCCTCAAAATGATAAGTGATCCCAACACGTCACATTGGTTGAGAGAGGAGGCAAGTTTATACAAGAGAAGTGAATAGGGCTTCTCTTGGGAAAAGCCAAGAATGGAACAGAAAGGAACCTCCGCTGACCTTCAGACATGGCAGAGTGGACTCTATGCTGTGGCCCATGCATAGCAAGCCTGGGCTGAGGCCTTTTCTCCACCAGCTCCCTCTCCTTGCTTAAAAGTCCTCCCTACCTCCCTACCCATCCATCAACTTGGTCCTGTCACTGCCTTCAAGCTAGTATCCTAAGTCTCTCTTCCCTTTCACTGCCAAATTTATAGGACAAACCATCTGTAACTGCTGCCTCCTTCCCTTACCCCAACTCTCTTCTCATGCCTTTATGATCTGGCCTCCCACCACAAGACTAAGAGTGACCTCTTAGTTTCCAAATACAATAGTCTTTTCTCAGTCCTCACCCTCCTTGCCTACTCAGCAGGTCCAGCTGACCACTCTCCTCTTCCTCCTCAGGGATGTTTCCTATCTTTGGCCTCCTCTTCCTCCTGCCCTTTGGAATGAGGCTTTCCAGCCCTGCCCTTCCTTCATCATTCTGCATTCTCTCCCTTGATTCTTTATGGGGCTTCAACAATCATGGACACACAGATGACTCCCAACCCTCTGAACTCCAAGCTCCAACCCTATTATGAATACAGGCTAGAACCCTCCACTTAGAGCACTCATCACCCTCTCAAACCATGAAAGAAAGTCACCACACTCACCTTCCAACCTGTTCTGCTTCCCCAAGGTCCCATTAGTGTTGATGACATCACCTTTCTCCTCCTCCCTGACACTCCCAACCCTGGAACTACCTTCGATCTTCTCTCCATGTCTTTCACTCTCTCTCTCTCTCTCTCTCTCTCTCTCTCTCTCTCTCTCTCTCTCTCTCTCTCTCTCTCTCTCTCTCTCTCTCTTTTTCTGTCTCCATCTGTCTCTGTATCTCTGTCTCTTTCTCCCAGCGCGTCATTATATTTTTAAGTTATTAATCTGTCCTTCTCACATAATCTCCATAATTTTTTTAAAAATTAAAAAGAAAATATCCAATGCATGCATGCATAATCTAGCAACCAATCAATAAATCAGCTACCATTTATGAAACACCTACTATGTTCCAGGCACTGTCCTGAGCCCTGAAGTTACAAAGAAAAGACAAAGGCTCAAGGACCTCGGAGTCTAACGGGGGAGACAACGTGCAAACAACTAGGTCCATGCAAGAGAGAGACAAAATAAATTGGAGATCATCTCAGAGAGAAGGTACCCCCATGGAAGAAGAGCACAGAAGGTTTCCCAGAGAAGGCAGGTTTGAGCTGGGACTTGAAGGAAGCCAGGGAAAGTGGCAGAGGGAGCCCTCCAGGCACAGCAGACAGACAGGGTCTCTCTCATCTGAACTGTTGTACGAGCCTCCTGTTTGATTTCATGGTTTCGTTTTCCAACCACACACACACTCACACACATCCACACTCACTCACACCCTTGTACACACTCACACACTTATACAGACTCTTACATTCACACACTCGTACACACTCAAACACATTCACACTCACACTCATACACATGTGGACACACATATTTGTACATACTCGTGCACACACACACACTTGTATACACACATACAGTCACACACTTATACACACTCACACTTATACACACACCCACACACTTGTACACACATGCACACTCACACACATATGCACACTCATGCACACAAATATACACAATCATCCTGTTAAATACACAAGCACTCACATTCATACATGTGCATGTGTGCTACAAACCACCTTCCATTCAGCTACCCAAAGAACCTTCCCATTGGTGACCGGGTCACTCTTCTGTTCAGCCCTGAGCATCTTCCATGTTTTATGGGACACAACCTAGCCATTTCTGCAGGGTCCTGAAGCCTTCACCCTTCCATCAGCCCCTCCTCGCTGTGCCTGCCTGTCTCCTCTGCTGTGGCCATTCTCTGACCCCATCCCTGCTCCCCATGGCCCCCAGCACCTCCTCACAGGTGAGGAAGGGCCTCCTTGATACTTAGATTAACATACACTTGCACACACATATACACATGATCACACAGGCACAGTTAATATACACACTAACACACTTCCACTTACATGCACACACGTGTGTGCACACTCACATGTGCTCACACATGTGCATGCAGACATGTACAAGACAACACACACTTGATCTCATAGGTACTCACATATGTTCACATGTTCGTGCACATGCTCACATACACTTGTGTACACACATGCACAGAGGCATGCATAATGCACATACACTCACACACTCGTGCACACACACATCCATGCACACACATACACACTGTACTGGAAGCCCTAGAGGGGCCCTCCTGCTCCTACAGTTATTATGTAGCTTCCACCATCCATGTAGCCAAGAACAATGCCTTGCTCCCATAATTTTATCTTTCTAATTACTTATCACTTTGGATATTCTCCATGTGTCCAGTCATGGGACATCCTGATGACTCAGTGGATAGAGCACTGGGCCTGGAGTGGGGAAGACCTGAGTTCAGTTCCAGTCTCAGATACCGATCCTGGACAAGCCACTGAATCTCTGTTTGCCTCAGTTTCATCATCTGCAAAATGGGAATAATAGCAGCTCCTTCCCTCCAGGGTTCTAGTGAGGGTCCAACGAAATACTGCATACAAAAAGTGCTTAACACAGCACCTGGCACACAGCAGGCGCCACGCACATGTTAGCTACGATTATTAGTATTTCACACTCCTCATGAGCAAGCGCTTAATGGTGACCTGAGGACTTGGCCCAGCAGCGGGCTTGGAAGATTGCTGGAAAGCTCCCCACACAATCATGCTATTGGAGCAGCAGCTGGTGAGTGCTGGCCCACTTCACCGAGTCTGTGCTTCTTGGGCACCAGGGATTTCTCTGTCGGGATTGACAGGCGGGGATCAGGGCAGATTTTCTCCCTAATTCTCCATCACTACCTTCTATATTGGCAGGATGGACAACCCACATGCCACCACAAGCTAAAGAGTCCATGTTAAGTGTCTGTCATCATCATCTGTGGTACTTTGTCCAGGAGAAAGGGAGCACAGCTGGTCTCCTCCTCACCCTTCTTCCTCTTGCTGTCTCTTTCTGTTTCTCTCTGTCTCTGTCTCACTATGTTTCTGTCTGTCTGCATGTCTCTGTCTCTCTCTCTGTCTCTCTCTGTCTCTCTGTCTCTCTCTCTCTGTCTCTGTGTGTGTGTGTGTCTGTTTGTCTCTGTCTCTCTTCCCCCCCCTCACTCTCTCTCTCTCTCTCTCCCTTCCTCCCTCCCTCCCTCCCTCCCTCCCTCCCTCCCTCCCTCCCTCCCTCTCTCTCTCTCTCTCTCTCTCTCTCTCTCTCTCTCTCTCTCTCTCTCTCTCTCTCTCTCTCTCTCCCTCAGCTCCCTCTCAGTCTGTTTCTCTCCATCTCTGTTTTCTGTCTCTGTCCATCTGATGGTTAATCGCTTTTTCTCTCTCACTAGCTCTCTGTATATCTCTGTGTGATTCTATCTCTCTCCTCCTCCTCCAGGGAAGTTAGATCTGTCTTTTTCTTCCCCTCCTCCAGGACACACCCAAGGACCCTGAGGGATTGGAGGGACTGTCCTCTACCTTTGTTGTGGCTCAGATCGATTGAGACTGATGAAAACCCCAGGTTGGATGGGTGTCCCTGGTGGGGCAGAAGGGTTCGCAAAGATGGCCACTCCTCTGTCCCAGAAGCTTTGGTAGATGGGGCATTCCTTAGAGCCAAGATGACCATGGGTCAGTCCCCTGGGCTAAAGGAAGCCCATCCCCCTCACTCGAGCAAGGATCCAGCTAAGCAAACCCAGGCAGGAGCTGATCCCTCCTATTTTAAAGGCCTCTGGGGAAAGGGGCCTAGAGCCTCCCTCTATACAACCTGGTAACCTTTAACCACTTTCCACATCAGAAAATCTTCCCTGTAGCTGCTCTAAATCCCTCACGCCAAAGGCTGAGCTTCTTTGCTGGTATCTGGGCCTCAGGGGTGATGGGGAGCAGCCAGCCTTCTTTGCCAGTGTCCAATCCCTCCAGATCCCCAGCTCTCCTTATTAGCCTCCCCTCCTCCTCCCCAATCTTTTCCTTCCCAGGCATGGATAATCCCTGCTCTGTTAACACTTCTCCTCAGCTCTGATTTGTTGATCCATGACTGACCAGGGCAGCTGCCCACTAACACCTCTCTAAGCTTCTGCCTCTTCATGCAGACACAGCTCAGACTCAGTCTGTGAGAGATGCTAGGGAGGGACGGGTGAGGGCTCAAGACAGTGAGAGGACAAGTGGCCTCCCAGCTCAGTGTGGCCATTGGGAGATATGGAGTTGTCAGTTCTGGATCTCAACAGACACCACTCATGACCCTGAGCTCTTCTTCTGACAGCCTTGTGCATTCCCACTCCATTCTGACCTGCCCACCCCGGATTAATACATTCATGCAAACTCATGTTAATTCCCCATTATCACCACTAGGGTCACCAACATCAAGACCTTTACCATCATCGCCTTCACTACAGATATTATCCCCCCACATCACCATCATCTATAATGACCCCATCACCAAAATTTCCTCCAGTCACTCGCATAGCCATTATCTCCAACACAATTACCATTATCAAATCACCTCCAAAGTCAATCCATATCACCATCACTAACATGACCTTCATTAACCAATCACCTCCAAAGCCACCCACATTGTTATCACTAACATGGCCACCATCTTCAATATCACCTCCAGTCACCCATATCACCATCACTGACGTGGCTGCCATCACCGATATCATGTTTCAGCCACCTATTTTATTGCCATCACCACTATTGTCACCACCAACAGCTTCACCCCCACCAACCCCAGCAAGAGCTGGGACCAGAGAAAGATTCCGGGCACGCTGCCTTTCTTGGCCTTCATGTGCCCAGCTCTCCAAAGAAGCCTAGATTGTTTGTCCTGAGTCATCCTAAAAAGTAACCAAGGGCTGTTTGGGATTGTGCTTTGAAGAAGCTCGACAGGAAGGTGTTAGGAGTATTTCTGTATCATTTCTATCACCTCCCTGAGCTTTTGCTTCATTATGAGAGCTTGGTTTGGCCGGGAAGTTACATTTATTTCCTGTGCCCAGGATGCTGCTGCAAGAGCACAAACATGTATGAGTCACACACACTGCTACTTTTGTTCATTCCCTTTAGGAGGATGGGAGACAGAAAACTGTGAATTGTGAGCAAAGAAGTTTTCCTTTCTCCTCATCCTCTCCCAGAAACAAGGTTTCTTTAGAACAGCTGTCCAAAGTCTTAGGATCTTTGTCAACATCATCCTGATCAAAGGACATTCACTGAGCATCTGGGCCATGGATGGCCTCCTACCTGCCACATCCTGGGGAGTGTGAAGGTAGGGCCCAACCTCAGGGAGCTCCCAATGGAATCAGGACAATAGGAATGATCCACAGCCAGGCTATCCATGCCAGAGACATGGACGATACTGGCCACAGCAGCCAGGGAAGGCTTCAGCTGGGTGTGGAGCTGATTTTACAGATGAAGAAACTGAGGCAGACAGGGTGAAGTGACTTCTCTAGGATCACACAGCTAGGAAGAGTCTGAGGCCAGATCTGAACTCCCAACCCCAGCCAGCCCTTAATCTGACACATAGTAGATATACTTTAAGTATATAGTGGATATACTGTAAATTTAGGAGACATCTGTAGACCAGACTGAGAATCCATACCTCTTGAAATCAGAAAAGCATTGATTAAACATGTGTTGTGTACTAGGCACCACCATTAGCCCCAGGGACGCAGATAGGACAAGCAAGAAGCTGACCATCTAATGGGGGATTACAGAAAAGGGATGGGGAAGCTAAGTCTGGAGGATGCAGCCACAGTTGGCTCCTCAGATGGAGGTGCAGAGAGGATCCTCCACTCTACCCTCCAGGTGAAAGGAGGGGCCGCAGGACAGAGTCCCTTCTCTCTAGTGCTCCCACACATCCCCATCCCATTCCTCACAGTCAGTGGTGCTCCCCACTACCAGCCTCTGCTCTCCCTCTGTTAATCTGTTCTCTAATGAAGAGCTGGTGCCCCTCGATGACAAGGCTCAGACCTCTGGGTATGCCCATGAGCACAGGCTCTCCCAGCTTCTCCACCAGATTGTTCTCATCACCCTCCCCTGTTTCTCTTTCTAATGTCCAATCTCTCGTTGTCTATTGGATCATTTCTTATTGTCTAAAATACTCCCAGGCATTCTCGATCCTTAAAATAAAATAAAATGACATTTGACCCTACAAGTTCAACATCACACACAGGCCAGAAGTGGCCAGTTGAGTGGAGAATTCCCAGCTTTGGGAGTGTCTTGAGTGGGCGGAGCTTTGTGCCTCTCCCAGAGGGCAGAAAACTAGGCCCAGAGGGAGGATTGCACCACACACACACACACACACACGCACGCACGCACGCACGCACACACACACACACAGACACACACACACACACACACACACACACACACACAGACACACACACACACACACACACACACACACACAATGAACTTACCATCCAAGAGACAGTCAGGGGCATTCATGGAATCTGGTAGAGAGCAGAGGTGAACTCACACAGTGAGGACGAATGTGGACCCAACAGACCATGGACAAGTCACCTAAGGACTGAGGCAGCTTCCAGGGACACCTCCCCCTCTCATGGGAAGGAAGTGCAGGACTGTGAAGTGCTAACTCTTGGAAAGCAGCAGAGGGGCAACCACAGGGAGCATCAGGTGCCACATGAGACACGGAGAGGGAGAGGAGGTCAGGGAACCCAGAGCTGTGGGTGGTGTGGTGGTGGTGGCCACCGCTGCTGCATTTTTTGTCGCTGTTGCCTAAGGTCTGGGATATTGGTTGTCTGTCATTTTTCAGTTGTGTCCAACTCTCCGTGATTCCATTGGGTGTTTTATTGGCAGAGATAATGGAATACTTTGCCATTTCCTCCTCCAGCTCATTTTACAGATGAAGAAACTGAGGCAGACAGGGTAAAGTGACTTCTCTAGGATCACACAGCTAGGAAGAGTCTGAGGCCAGATCTCAACTCTCAACCCCAGCCAGCCCCTGATCTGACACATAGTAGGTGCTTCATTGACACTGAGTTCCTCCAAGGTTGGGGTTTCTGATGCCTCAAGCACAGGAGTCAGGAAAGACTTGGGGTTGATGAGAACACGATGGATTCCGTTCTGCCCATGTGGGATTTGAGATGCTGATGAGACATGACAACTAACATTCCCATAGCCCTCTGAGGTTTTGTAAGCACTTTAATATGTGATTTCATTTGGTCGTCTCATAAACCAGGGAGATAGGAGTTATTATTATCCACCTGTTATAGAGGAGGAAACAGGCTGAGTGACTTGCCCAGGGCCACACAGATGGTGGACAAATGAGTCAGGATTCGAGTTCAGATCTTCTTGAGTCTACGTCCAACACTCTCTCCACTGTGATGCCCTGAGGTGCTGCAGGGCTGGAGATGTCCAGTGGGTCTGGGGGTCATATGCACAAACCTGAAGGGAAGGAATTCCAGTTTAGTGTAGAAGAGAGAGGCTTTTCTTTCCCAGAGCTGCGGTCAGGCACACAGCTATCTGCGGTCAAAGCTACTCCTGCCTTGGGAGATGAACACAAGGAGGACCTCTGACTCCCAGAAGCCAGCTGAGCCTCCATCTGCTCTAGGAGCAAACAGGCTACTGCTGGGATTTGCTCTTACTTCCCAGCCTGAGTCACTCCATCCCTGATCCACCTGCCTCCCACTGAACCCTGCTCTTTGTTAGAACAGGGTGTGGTGCTACTCATCAGACCTCAGATCATGTCCTGAGTGCTGCCCCCTCCATCACCTCCCTAACTGTGCCTGCCACACAAGGAAGGGCAGGTCAGATGCAACATTGGCCAGGAGACCCAAAAGCCCAGCTGGATCAGTGATGAGGACCAGGGTCAGCGGAGCCCTCAATGCTTACTCATAGAGCATCAGAGCTGGACAAGGGGGCTCCCAGGCTCCCAGGCCTAGTCCTGGATGAGCAAGAATCTTGTCTACACCATGCCCCGAAAGTCTTCTAGCAGCCTCTGCTTGATGTTACCTGGAGAGATGGGGCAGCCCAGTCTGGTCTTATTGTAGGCCACATCCCTTCAGAGAGCCAAAAACTGTCTGTCTATGCCTCCCCCTTCTGTCTTTATTCTGTCTCCCAGGACCAAGCAGAACATGTCTGATCCCTCTTCCCCTTGGCAGCCTTTCAATGCAAAGCTGAGATCCAGGAAGCCCAGAGGAGCAGGGGTTTTATCTATCCCAGCCTGTCTCCCAAGGTCTTCTTTTCCCTGGTGGGGTCAGGTTAGTGCAGACCTGCCACCCTCCTTTCTGCCAAGCTCACCCAAGAGACTGCATAGCCACTGCTGTCCCCTGAAGAGAGAAGTTGGCTGCCCAACTGGCATCTGGCACTACTGAGAGATCTCCCCTTCCTGGGGAAGGGAGAGAAGTTGTGCCCTCTGACACTAAGACCAGGACATCCTAAGCAGGAGAGGAGAGAGAATGAACACAGTACCTAGAGGAAGGGAGAGCAGAGGACTTGTGACTGGCACAGACTGGGTCAGCAGGTGCTTGGACAAGCAGGGTTACTTCAGTTAGGGAGCTAGGTGGTAGAGTGCAGGGAGACCTCAGTTCAAATCCAGCCTCAGACACATCCTGGCTATGTGACCCTGGGCTAGCTGTTTGCCCTCTGCCTTCCTCAGTTTCCTCATCTATAAAACAGAGATAATAACGGCCTCTACTGCCCTGAGTTCTTGTGAAAATCGAATGAGATAACGTGTAAAGTATTTTTGCAAACCTTAAAGTGCTGTATAAATACAGTTATAGTCACTGTCATTTGGTCCAGGTGTAGAGAAGCCCAGTCCCAAAGCAGCCTCCCACCTCACTGCAAACCCCCAGATCCTCCCTGCTTCTAGGAGTGGGGTTCTTCAAGCATTTCCATAAAGTTGGGGGCTGCTGCAGACACAAGCCAGCCTGTTCCCAGGCTGGGCTCTTCCTGGCTTCCCTCATGCCGAGTTCCTGAGGTTCACAGCGATGACCAAAGGCTGCCGGGGGATCCCAAAAGGAAGTCCCATAGAAAACCCTTGCTGGTTGGCCAGCTTTGGGCTCCTGCCCAATCTGCTCTGACTGCTCCCAAGTATACCCATTATTCAGCAAGCAGGTGTCTGAGGTGGAGGGAGAGGGTTCTGGAACAAGATTCAGGCCCATGGGCCTCACTAAGCGCCCTCCAGTTTGGCAAGAGTTTTACACCTCCTGATCTACTCCTTGCCACAGCCCCAGTAGGTAAGCAGCACAGTGGTGCAATGCCCATTTCATGAATGTGGAAACTGAGTTTCAGGGAGGGAAAGGGTCTTGCCTGAGGTCTCCCACTGGCTACCTCAATACCAGGCAAAGTCTCACAGACCAACCAGGAAGATGAAAAATGCTTAGTAGAGGGACCTCTTTGCTAGCGCCGTAGGCAGCAGGGGTCTCTACCTACAGCCCATTCACTGAGGGAGGGGATACCTCAAAACTCCAGGATGTTTGCAAAAGGGCCTAGCAGGTAGCTGCCCCTCCAGCCTTGCCAGGAAGGTATCCAAGGAGACAGCAGCCAGCCTGAAGGAGTGGAGCCCAAGACTGCCCCGGCTCCTCACAGATCACCGGGTCCTGCCAGGCCCAAAAGACAACCACCTCACCACCTGTTGGCTTCCTAAAGTGCCTGGTTCTCAAAGGCACCTGACAAATGTGGATTGATTGATTGATTTTAGCCTGACCCAAAGGTTGCTTCCTCCATGATGCCTTCTCTAACCTCCCAGTCCTGTTGGTTTCTCCTCCCCGTGTCTATCACTCACAATCCTGTATCAGAGAGGAAGGGTGACATAATGGGTAGAGGTCTTGGCTTTGGACAAGTAAGTTAACTTGAGCCTCAATTTCATATTTTTTAAATGGGCTTAAAATATCTATCAGGGCCATTGTAAGACTCCCATGGGAGAATGTGGAACAAGGGAGGGAACCCACCTAACTATGCCCCAAACATATCTTGGATTGTGTAAGAAAAGGAATCATTGGAGGCTATAAACCAGGTATAAACAATTCCGAGACACTCTTGTAAGCCAATCCATCCCTTAAAAACATAAGGAAGATTTAGGGAAAAAAGTCTTCAATTTGGATTGAGTGAAATGCATTGATCCATTGGATGAAATAAGATTCTACACAGAAATTCTACACAGGTGTGGGGGCCAGGGGGTGTTGGGAGCTTGGAACCCATGGCGAGTGAGTTAGGAAGCCAAACCCAGGGCTCTCAGGCCTCTCCCCAGTAGAGGAGCAGCTCTCACTAAGCCCTTGAGAGGAAATCTCTTGAGGGGAAGAGGGAGAAGAGAGTCTCTGTGTCCTCCCTGCTCCTACTCACTTTCATATGAGGGTAACAAAACATGGGCACCCAGTTGGGGATGATGGCAGTGACCCAGACATGGCAGGATAAATTGGACACACAAAGAAAGATGGCATTAGGGTTCCCAAAGAAGCCATCCCTGACTCCAGAAGCCCAACACCAATCTATATGAGCCAAAGGGGGATTTCCTAAGGACTCCACAAAAGAAGCCTGGAGTTTACCCTTTGGCCACAGGAGTGCCCTCTCAGAGGTCGCCCACTTTCCCCGAACTCAGTATTCAGGGACGATGCACTCCGGACTTTGGAAAGGTATAGTGCTTGGGTCCTGACAGTGCCTCCTCGATAATCATCCGATGTTAGCTGATTTTATTGCTTCCATTAGCCCTACGGTCGCACTTCCTTTCATCTGTTGTCTCCCCTCATCTCCCCCACCTCCCTCCCAGTGTGAACTCCTGGTGTGAGCTTGTGTGGACTCTGTGAGGGCAGGGACGGCCTCACTTTTCTCTATTCCTGCCCTCAAGTGCTTTGCACAGAGCTTGACCCAGAGGAAGAGCAGAGGGATTGCTTTTTCATTCATTCATAGCAGTAGGGTCCATGAGGCTGGGGCAGGGAGAAGGGTGTGAGCAAGGCCACTCCCTGGACTGTCCCCACAACCCTGCCCCTGCACCCCATGAATCACGCAGGAGGCGTCTCTGCTTGAGATCACTCCCATTTGGGCCTGAGCCATCCCCAAGGATGGATGGCAGATTTGTCTCCAGCCACGCCATTTTAGTGAAAGGGGGAGAAGCCACTGGGGCTCCAGCCGAGGCTGGTGTTTGTTTCCAGCCGCTTTCCACAAAGCAGGCAGGCAAGCAAAGCTGGGCATGAAGCCCTCTCATTTTTCTTCTTTTGCTGCTTCAGACCCACCGGGCTGTCACAGCCAGAGTGGGCTCCTCCCTGCTCTGTTTGGAGATGCTGAATGAATGCAGTCCTGAGGGTGAGAAGTTATTTCATTTCCCTGCCTGCTGTTCTGCGTCCCTACTTCCCACAACCAGAGGCTGCTGTCACATCACAGGGGCTCCGACGTGACAGATGACAAACAGGGAGGCTATGGATGAAGCCATCCATCCGCTGTCAGACAGCGGAGGCCGTGGAGGATCGGGAAGCCCGCTAAGTCGACCCCAGGGAGGAGGCGCAACCGCGCCTTTATCCTCAGCCCCCTCCTGGGTCCTGCCCCTGGGACTGGCCTTCAGCCATGCTGGGTGGACTCCCCCAACTCATTCACCATCTCTGGCTGTCCATTTTCACATCTGTAAAGGGTCAAGATCGAACCAGAGCATCACTAAGCGTCTGCCCGGGGCTTGAGGGATGAAGAGGAAGGATGGTCCTAGCCACGCCTTCTCCATTGGCTTTGCTAGAGAGGGATGTGCACTTCTCCGGAGCAGAAATCTCCCAGCATCCTCCTCAACTCCTTCCCCTTGGTCTCCAACAAGGTTTGTCCTTGCCCTGAATCAGACTCCTGAGTTGGTCCTTTTTCTCCACTGGGATGTTAGGGAGAAGGGAGGATGAAGAAAGCAGAAGGGGCCCATAATGGGAGCGGTAGAGGGGCTGCAGGTGGAAGGTCCCCATCACCAGACACCGGACCCAGGAGGGAGAGTGAATCACACCAGACAGCAGACTGAAAATGAAGTTTCTGCATCTCCCTTCGACCCTTCCCCCTGGCTCTGCTGAGTCGAAGTAGGTCTGATGTCTCCTCTGGGTGGAAGAACTTTACCTGTGCTGGGTTTGGGTTTTTAAGTTCATTTATCTTCTACATTTAAATGTAACATGAGGAGGATGGTGATGAGAACCAGAGACCTGAGCAAACCGGTCACATCAAAGGCACACCTGCGTGAGCATTCACCAAATTAATGCCATGTTTAAAGGAATTGGAAACATCCCAACATCTAAACACAAAAAGACAAGAGAGGAGAAGATGGCCATGGGCAACAGAGGGCATGGAGACTTGGGTGGGCCCAGCTGAGAACTGAGACTGGAGCATGTAATAATTGAAATAGCCTCATCTAGTGCTAACCCTAGCCCTAACTTACAACCGACCCCACAGCCTTGCAATAGGGCCACATCATCCACACTAGCCCAGATCTTAGGTTAGAAATAAGCAGAACCTGTCATCATCAAGATCAGAGCTAGCATCTATGTAGTGCCTACTATGTGCCCGGCACTCCGCTCAGTATTTTACAGGTATTTCTGTCTTGATCCTCACTACAACCCTAAGAGGTAGTGGTAGTAGTAGTAGTAGTAGTAGTAGTAGTAGTAGTAGTAGTAGTAATGCTTACATAGCACCTACTATGTGGAAGGCACTATGCTAAATACTTGACAAATATTTCTCACTTGATCTTCACAGCAACCCTAGGACGTAGTAGTACTAGTACTAGTAGTGGTAGTAGAGGGAGTACTAATACTCGCTTGATCCTCACCACAACTGGGGGAGGTTATTATTTACATAGCACCTACAATGAGCCAGGTCCTGCACTAAATCTCATTTGATCCTCACAACAGCCTGGGAGGGAGGGGCCATAATCATAGCCATTTTACAGATGAGGAAACTGAGGCAGGCAGAGGCGAAGTGACCTGCTCAGGGTCACACAGTTAATAAGCATTTAAGGCAGGATTTGATCCCAAGGCTTCCTGCCTCCAGGTCCAAGGCTCTGTGCACTCTATGTTGGGGGTCTCAGCATATCAAAACCCCTAGAACCAAATTGTCTTCAGTTCTTTCATTCTTGCCATTTGCATTCCCCTCATCACCATTTACTTTCTGTTTTCCTCATTCTGCTTACTTCACTTGGCATCAGCTCATACATCAGTCACATAAACATTTATTAGGTCCCTACTATGTGTTCAGCACCATGCTGAGCACTGAGAATTCACAGCCCTTCCCATAAGGAGCTCACAAGCTGACAGGGAGGGAGAGGGAGACAAGGCCATCCATAAATCAGTGTAGGCAAGACTTACAGGCAGTGGACAGAAGGATGTCCCAAGTGGGAAGAGACTTGATTTCTCTTGGAGGAGGTGAAGAGTGAGAATATCCCAAGCTGGGCTCAGTCTGTGCAAGGAGGCCAACCGTGCTGATGGGTAGAGATTGGGGAGTCAAGAGTGAGAAGCCTAGCTAGGCACAAAGGGTCCTGGTTATGAAAGGCTTTCAAATGGAAGAATTTAGGTTTTGATCCTAGGCCCTGACTTCTGTAATGATGTGCCCCTACAGGGGGTGGGGCTGCCCAAAAACTTACTTGTTCTTAAGGGGGAATGGAAGAGACTGAGACTCTAAGATGGAGGAGATCACCATCAGATGCTGCCTACAGACTCTGGAGTGTCCAGAGGAGGACAACCAGGATATGAAGGACCTGGGGTTGGTGGCACACAGGCATCAGCTGGAGCCTCTGACACTTCCTGTAGAGAAGACAGGGGCATGCTCAGGGAGGGACAACCCAAGGTCTCCTTCCAGCATTTAAGAGTCTGTCATGTGAACCAAGACCTAGGAGGGGTGGGGATGTCAAAGAGGCAGAGGAGCCCAGATGAGCTATCCAATGGAAACGGGGGCTGGCCTCCTCTTCCTTGGAAGTCTGTGAGCAAAGATGATAGGATCATCGTTGGGTCTGTTCTAACTGACTTCTCCACCTCATCTCTGGCTTTTGTCCCCTTCTCTCCACTCACATAGCCACTCCTCTACTCAGGCACTAACTGCCTCTGGAAGTCAGGGACTTTCACTTAACTTGTACTTGAAAACAGGTTCCTACCATAACATAAGCAACCCACTGAACTTCTGGTCTGCTGGAATGCCCAGCTCGTGGACAGATGAATAGCAATTCTCCCCTTAGAACCTTTTAGGACCTGTCTGTTTGAGCCCCCAGGGGTCAGGGATGACTTCCAATGTGACCTATTTATCTGCCACAGAGCCTCCCACCCAGCAAACATTCAGAATCACACACTTCAGGAGCAAGGAAGGACCTCTGCAGCCATCTATCCCAAGGGGAAATGAGTCGAAGTAAATTCATTTGAGTCATCAGTCTTGCCGATTCCAGTCACTGGGCTGTTGCCTCATCCATAGTCACCAAGCCTGATCCTTGCTCATCTCTAGTCAGGGGTAGGGGGGCAAAGCAACGTATTGAGAGTTAACAGCGTTTAAACCTTTCCTATCGAGGAGAGCTCTCCCTGAGCCACCTGGCCAGCCTCAACAGTCTACAAGCAGAAACCAGAGACCCCTTGTCAGGGATGTCACAGCTCGAGATGAAGAGGCTCTTCCAGTTCTTAGGTTCTAGGATTCCTCAGAATCAGATCCCCTGGAACCCAGGGCAGAGCCCTGCCAACTTCACTCTGGGTGGAAGGAAACAAAACTTTCTATAGCACCAACTATGTGCTGGGCACTGTGCCAAGGGCTTTACAATCATTCTCCCACTGGATAGTCTAATCACAACAGCCCTGGTGGGGAGGTGCTGTTATTATCATCACCTTATAGATGAGGAAGTTGAGGTTGGCAGGGGTTAAGTGACCTGTCCACTCCACAGTCTCCAGTGAGATCACACTGAGAGGATGAGGAATCCAGGAAGAAGGAGGGAGGGGAAGGATTTCCAAACTGTCATAGTGGCTTCAGGATCTGTACTTAGGAAAGGTTGCATTGATTGGACTGGCCTTTGTGAGTCCCACTCCCCAGACTTGCTATCCTCTCTCCATTCTGCAATCCTATCACATTGAAGCTTATCTGTGACCTACAGGGGACACTGGAGGAACTCCCCACCTCTGCACAGTCCTCTCCCAGTGAGCTCAGCTCCAGCCAGCAGCTCTGGCCAGCCCATCCCAGAAGGTCAGACACATCCCCTCCTGCTGGGATGAAGGAGAGCAGAGCCAGGACTGCGTCGTGATGCCCAAGGGGATGAGCAGTGGAGTTGGCTTGTTCTCTGCCCAGTGCCCTCTCCCTCTGGACACCAGGACCTTGGGAAAGGTGGCCAGGCTGTGGCTTTGCTGCTCATCGTGGCTCGCTGTCTCATGCTCCCACAGCTGCCGAGTCAGCAGGCTCTCCTGCCATGACCTTGCTGGGTGGTCTGCTCCCTGTCCTGTCCTCTCTTCTGCTTTTCTCTGCCACTCATCCCCTTGTCTGCCTCTTCCGGCTCCAGCCAGTGGGAGCCCAGGGGAAGAGATGATAGACATTCCTGACAAAGAAGGGTGGAAATCCCCTGCCTTAGTATGGCAAGCAACAATGCAGGGCCTGCAAACTGGCCTGGCCACTAATCTTATGGGAAGGACACCCAGGCCCAGGGTATTAGCATCCCCTGCTCCCCTCTGCGCAGTGTAGATAACCCAGCCTCTTGATTTTCTTCTAAGTCCACATTCTAATTCTCCTTACTTCCAGTCAAATCCAGCTTTAGTCATTTATAGATTTATTTCCATTTTTCAAAAAGGTTTTGTCTTTCAAAAGAAGGTCAGGAATAGTTTGTCTTTTTCTGTTTTGTCTCGAGAGAGCCAAAGTGACATGACAAAGCATTTATCCTCCTGCTTCTGGGAGCTAATGACCTGGTGGCCTTCCTGAGGCAGTGCCTCCCAGAGTCACTGCTAGGAGTCATGAGCGGGGAGGGGGAGAGAGAACGTAGGAGTGGGAGGGGGTGCAGGGGGTCTGTCAACCTCATGTCAGGCACTGGGGATGATTGGCCAGCAGCTCCATCTTCTCAAACAAACATATGACAGAAGGAATTTGGGACAGTGACTCAGGGCTGGCCACACTTATTGGAATCTCATTCCCTCAGTGATCTGCTGCACAGTCAGCATCTTGGCCAAGGAAGAGACAAATTCCAGTTTCTACAGAGGGACAGCTTTTCCTCTGTCAAAGGGGCTGTCTGTCTGTGCTGTACAGTCTTCAGCTTGGGAGGCAATTCAGAATGGTTTTAATCAGGGGGAAGATACAGCCTTCCAAACCCATTAGGGGAGCAAGAGGAGAGGGCTAATTCTATTGACCCTCTGAGAGCTTTTAAGCAGATATGGGATGAAGCCTGGCTGTGATGTCCCTAGGGAATGGGGAGGATTCCATCCAGGGCCCAGTCTCTGGTCAGCTCCACAACATGACCCAGGAGACATTGGGTCCAGCCTGTAGGGCATGCTAGGACTGCCAGACAGCAATCTCTGCAGAATGGTCTGGGTGCAAGCCAGAGTGAGGGGTAGTGAAGAAGCAGAGGGGCAAATGTAGACATTTGCTGGGAGTGTGGCAGAGGAGGCAGGTGGAAGGGTACTTGGAGAGGGGAGAAGCATCAAGGAAAGGCATTTGGGGGCTTTAAGACACCTGAACACTCTCTTGGGCAAAATAAGTTAAGTATCTAAGCCTAACCCTTAATAAATGCTGACTGTTGACTGTTGCCTAGCTGACTGTGCCAGCTCCCACTCCCACAAATGAGTTAAGTCCCCTAAGCATGACTCTACCACCTCCTTTGGCAGGGTCATAAGGCTAGTTCTGAGGAGTGGAGGATCAGCTTTCTAATGTAATGTAGATCATGAGCCCCCACCAGTGTGCCCCTCCCAAGTTTGTTAGTTGTTATCATTTAAATTCAGTCACAAATTAGCTGTTAGGAAAGAATATTTATTAAGGTAGTATAGTAGAAACAGTTATGACAAGTCCTCTGTCCCTAAAACCTGTGACACACTCTCCCACAAGTGCATACAGAGGCTAGGGGAAAGTGGGCTCCAACTTAGAGAGCAGATGCTCCTGACTCCCGGAAGGACTGTTCTTCCTTTTGTGGAGGGCTCAGGAAGTTCCCTCTGGTCATGGTGTAAGGTTCTTGTGGAGCCTGGATCTATGTGCAGTTTGTCCCTGACATTGCCTCTGCTAGGGTTTTGACAGGAAGATGTCCTCCTTCAGCTGGCATGTTTTCCCCTTCACCTCCCAATCCATTCCTTCACAGAAGTGACTCTCTCCATTCCAGCACCAGACAGTCACATGATTCCCAAAGTCTCCCAGCTAAACTAGCTTGATCTTTTCAGATGACCCCTAGGACATGACCAAGTTTTCTCAGCTAACCCTCTGCCTGTGCAGCTCACCCAGTGCCCTATCAGAGATGTCGAAATTCATCAAGGTCTTTTCTCACTAATTTGGAAGACCTTTTGTTGAGATGATGTTGTCCCTGGTTAAGGTACAAGGGGTGGAATTTTATCATATGCTTTGTATCCTTCCTCATATTTATATTACCCAAGATAAAGTCAGCAAGGAGAGACAGTCTGAAAGTGCATGCAAGACAATTGTTTATTTAGACTTCTGTGGTTGGCTCTTTATGACATCTCCTCCACACTGCATATGTGATAAATCTCCTCCTCCTCCTCCTCCTCCTCCTCCTTCTCTTTCTTCTTCTTCCTCTCAAACTTTTCTACCCTCTCTTCCCTCATAGCAGAGGACCTCATGACCTAATTGAATGAGAAAACTGAGGTCATTCACTGTGATCTTCCTCTCATCCTCAGTTCTCCACCTCAAAACCCTTTCTCATGATCCCCCACTCCTCCATGACCCCAGGCTCAGAGGATGAAAGGGTCCTTCTCAGCAAGTCAAACCATTTTAATTTCACCCTGAATCCTGTCCCTTTCTAACTCTTTCTAGAGTCAACCCCTTCTCTCACTCCCTCAGCCTCTCTAATCTTCACTCCCTCCTCAATGACTTTTTCTTCTGCTACCTACAAACATGTCCAGGGCTTCCTAATCTTTTAAAGACTCTGCCATACCCAGAATCTCTTCTCCATAGTTCTCCTGCCTTCCACAGACAAACTTCCAGGGTAAAACATCTCTCTCTCTTTGGTGTCTGCACTTTCTGGTCTCTCCCTCACCCTCAGCCCTCAGCAATCTGGCTTAGAACTGACCAACCAGCTGGAACTGCTTCTCCCTGGTCACTAGTGATCTCTTAGCTATTACCAAAATGGCAAGACTTTCCCAGTCCTCTCCTTCTTGCCTTCACATCAAAGCTCTTCATGCCGTGCACCTCCCACTCCTCCTGGATCTTCGCCATTGTCACCTCTGTGAAGCTGCTCTCCCCCAACCCCTTCTCTAAACCTTCCTGACCGCCCTTTACAACCATCTGTGTCCTATCCTTTCAGCATGGACTTCCTCTGGGGAACTGCCTGAAGCCCTCTCCTCTTGACCCTTGTCCTACCATCTCTCCAGTGGGTGTAAGCAAAGGAATGGGAATTTAGTCAGAAGAGCCAACTTTGAAGGCTAGCTTTGTTGTTTCCTCTTTGTTTTCCTTTGGCCACATTTCTTTCCCTCACAAGAACTCACTCAATCAGCAAGCATTGATTAAGCCCTACTATGTGCCAAGTATCATGCTAAGTGGAAGGAATACAGAGAAAGGTGACAACAGAGTCTCTGCCCTCAGAACTCATGGTCTTAGGGGAGGACAAGATGTAAATAATGGAGTACCATGCAGAGAAGATAGAAGGTCACTTGAGAAGGAAGATAGGAGCAGCTGGGGTGGAGAGGGGAGAGAGGCAGGGAAAAACCTTGGAATTGGGACATGAACCTTAGTGTCCTCAGGGTCTGTTCAGTGAAGGGTGATGGACAGCTCATGTGGCGACTCCTCCAGTCCACTCAGGCCACAAGGGAGAGACAGTGTCTTGGGGACATGGCCCCATCATGGATAGAGTCAAATCTCTGTTTCCAGCAGCCCTTTCAAAGGGATAGTCTTTCCATCCCCTAAGGCAGATAGAGGTGCCCCAGGGCCTTTCTTGACAAGGTGATGAAATGGATATTTCAGGAGATTGCTGAAGAACTGGTAGGTGAAGATGGATGCTAGACTGGTGCAGCCACACACTGAGATGGGTTGGGGGCAGACTGGGCAGCCTTGGCTGAAGGTCTTGATGGCAAGTTCATCACCTGTGCCAGTAACATCATGATGGGAGGGCCAACTAAGTCCCTGAATGACAGTCAGGGTCCAAAAGGACCTGGACAGACTGGAGGCTAGGGCTGAAGCCAGTAATGTGAGGCCCAGCCTCCACTGGCTTCCTCTGCTTCCTCTCCCCTCACTTTCTTTGGAATTTCCTAGTAACCACATCCTTCTGCCAAAACTGCCCTCTCCAAAGGGACCCAATCCAGTGGCCTTTTCTCATTCCTCTTGCTCCTTGACCTCTTGGCAGCCTCTGACACTGGGGACCTCTCTCCTCCTGGATACTATCTTCTCTCTAAGTTTTCAGGACCACCTCCCTCACCCAGTCTCCCTCCTGCTTCTCCCCGCCCTCTCTGACCATTCCTTTTGTTTCTGGGAGATCTTCCTTCCTGTCACTGAGCTCCCCCACACCATCTTGATTCCTCACTTGCACTCACCCCTATGTGTCCTACCTGCTGCCAAATCGCATCATTTCTAGACCCCCCTGCTCCCCATAAACTGGACATCAGCAGCCCTGCCTCCATTCACACTCCAGACCAACTACCAGTTGGTAGACCAGCAGCCAACTCAACTCATGTCATTCACTGGCTCCTTTCCTACTCAGTCTCAGATTCCTTTGTGCTGTTGTAGTGGACAGAACACTGGACCTGGGGACAGCACAGCCTGGACTGGAATCCCCCCACTCCGGATACTTATAAGTCTCTCCATCTCTGAGCCTCAGTTTTTTTTTATCTGAAAAGTGGAGGTAATAACAGCACCTGCCTCCCTGCGGGGCGGGGTGGAGGGGTTCCAGTGAGAACACACAGTATGTTGCAAACCTCCAAATGCTCTATAAATGCCATGAGCTGTTACAGTTTTTAATGGTATCAATGTTTCTTGTTATAGGGGCATGATCTCACTGTCATGCCTGATCTCAGAGGGCTGGCATGAGATGGGGGGCACCCTGATGTTAGAGACTTTCCTACTTTGTTATGATCATAATTCTCATGAGTATTCCATGAACTATTGCCTCCCAGTGTTCTGCGGCCTTCAGTCTCTGGGGTCCATGGCTGAGTCTTCTGCTCAGTGAGATCCCTGGAACCCTGAGGCAGGAGGGGCAGAGAAAACCTTGAACCTGACTGGGCTGGACCACTGGTAGCGGTGAGCATGATAGGGCTCAGAACCTCTATCCCCCATCACAGATGCAGCCTGAGAGCAAGGAGGAGCCCTTGAGAAGTTGCTCTTCTCCCAGGGCTGTGGACCTCTAGCTCTGCTCTTCTGACTGGTGCCCAGCCCAAGGTCAGTCTTGATCCTCTGGCTGACACTCTTGGCTTGTATCAGCTGCTCCTAAGTGTGTCTCACAGGTATCTCTCCACTTAGCATCTTCCTCCATCCCATTTGCCTTCCTTCCAGGTTCTTCTGCCCACAAACCCTTTCCCAAAGTCAGTGGTACTCTGGTTAATCTACCCAGAGGCCAAGTAGAGGTCCTTTGGAGCTTAGGGAAAGTTGGGGGCAAGAGAGATTCCCCACTCTCAGACAACCCTCTTTCTCTCTTTGCTCTGTGGACAAAACTTTTATAGATTGTACATAGAATTATAGAAGAGCTAGAAAATGGTTCTTCTTCATTATACAGCTAATAAAATACCCAAGGTGACTGCCAAGATTTGAATTCAGTTCCTGGGACTATAGTCCAGAAATCTTTCTTTTATACCACACTGTCAGCTGACTAACCATGAGGGATGCCTCACAGTGGTTTGGGAGGTGGGATGAGATTACTTTTACCTCTGAAATTTCATGGACTGTGAATACTATCCCTTCTCAAAATAACTGAACTAGAAATACTTGTACACTATCCAGACACTCCCTTACTCATGGGTGCACAGAACACAGAGCATGCATTCTTCAAGACACTTTGTGAACTGACCTCCACTCACAACCATTGCTTGTGAACCCGTACTGCTGTATTGACTTCTATTTGGTCCTCCAGAAGATATGTGGAGAGGCATACAGATGGATGACCTGTCTGACCACTGCACATTCTAGGTGTACCCTTCATTACTGCCAAACCATTAAGGTGCTCTGGGGCTGTGCCACTGGGCATCTTAATGGAACTGCTGAAGCTGTCTGCTATCATCTGTAAGTCTAGACCTGGTGTTCCTTTCTCTGAAATCACTCTCTGACATCTTCAGTGGATCTTCACCTATGAGGCATCTTCTTTCCCATCAGGAATCCATCAGTTCTTTTGCTTCTAGCCCAAGGAATACCATCAGCTCTTTTTTGTTTCAGACCCAAAGCAGCCATACCCAGTCAGCTAGCAAGGAATTTTAAAATATAACCTTAAAAAAACAAATTCTTTTTCCCAATGACTGCTCAAAGCTTCTCAGGATGATATTTTAGTTAAATTATAGTCCAAAATTCCTTCTATTTCCTATTGCATTCCTGGTTCAGGAGCCTGGGGTGACCAAATCACAGAATCACCACCACAGAATTCATTAAAATTCTCCAGTCACTACTTCAAAGACTATCTACAGCTGTGATTGTTCCAAAGATTCTACTTGCCCAAGTTCAAGTTGCATTTGGGGAGTAGAAAGGCCCTCCTTTGCTGGAGCCCCACTTAGAAACTTAAAGTTCTGACCGAGAGATTTGTCCTTAAATGAGTTCAGTAGCAAGAAAGGTGCCCTAAGGTACCAAAGACCTCTTGCCTTGCTTTCCACCAGGAACCAAATCACTGTTCTCTCTGCCTATGCACACTTCCACAGCAGGGGCTGGGCATCATACCCTCACACTCTAGATTGGAAAATCTACATCGCTACTTTGTTTGATTGGTTCTGTGCGTATGGTCATACCCATGACAATGTGAGCTCCTGGAGAGCAGGAAACAGTCCGGCTTTTCTACATCTCCCCAGTGGTTAGGAAGGTCGGTGGTGAATTCATGCTTTCTTTTCCATGCATTCATTTAGACACAGTTGCACTTTCTTGCTTTTTTCTAAACCAGAAATCTATAGTGCAGCATGATTCACTGAGGGCAGTGGGGGCGGAGGGTAGAGGTGGGAAAGGAAGGCTTGGGTGAACTTGGATCTTGGCTTCCCTGTTTGCAAATAGAGTCTCCACAAATAAGTCATTTCCCCATTCTGGAGCTCATCTTCTCGATACGTAAATCTGTTGCTCTCTGAGGTCTTATCCAGGTCTACATTCTAAGAAAAATTGAATTAAAGGAAAGATTCATATAGCCATAAATGTACCTATAGAAACACACACTTACATTGAATAAAGCAGATATTTCATTCAAAGTAACTTAATAAGAAAAACTTCCCTATATACAAGTTGGTACCTTTCTAACCAAGCCTCACTGCTCTCACCAGGGAACTTAAACTGAATTTAAAGTTGAAGATAGAAGCCTTCCCCAGTGACTCTTCCTGCCCATTAAGGATTCTTGCAGCATCAAAGGGTGCCAGCAGCATGTGTCTCAGCACCAGCTCTGATATCTCCATGTGTGCCACAGGTGGTCTCTAGCCTTGCTCCATATATTGGAGCTAATTAATGGAGCTTGTCTTTCAAACATAAAGCGTGCTGCCCTCACTGGTGCTAAGACTCCCTGCTCACTCTCTCCCATGTGGCAGAAGCTGGAAGAGAAGCCTCACCCCAGAAAGGCGATGTATCTGATAACATAAAAGCATTCCCATCTCTCTGCCTCTTGAGTCGCTCCCCTCTGCCTCTGCCTAATCAGCTTCTCCAGGGGGAACTGTTGGCTCAGTTTGCTTAGCATCTTTGTTACCTAAAAGCCTGCGGCTAACAGCAAAGTTTTCAGAGGGTGGATCAGGGTCACCAGCCTTTCCCAGAAATTGTTTTTAAGGGGCCAGAAGTCATCAGAACAACCTACAAGTGGCATATTAAACCTGGCTCTCCTCCCAGACACCTACTGCTCTTTGAGGATGGATCTGAAAATCTTCTTGGCCAGGACATTGAGGACCTTTGCAAATGCTTTATATTCCTCTTCAAACCTCCCAGCATCCTGTGCACCTACATCAGGAAGTGCCCTAGATGACTGGACAGCTCCAGGCTTCTGCTTCCAATGCTAGACTTTTTTTCTCTAGCAATATCAGAGGAGACTTATCAATGATTTACCCAGTTTTGCTCTGGATGGATGAGGCAAAGTGGGGTATTGTGGAGAGAGGTGACATGCTTCTGGATGCTGACTCGGTCACTTTCTAACTGGGCAAATACCTTTCTTTCTCTCTGAGCCTCCATTTCCTTTTCTAGAAAATGAGCAGTTTGGACTAAGTTATCCTTCAAGCCCCTTCCAGCTCTGAATTCATGGTCCTTTGTGATGTTAGAATTCTTAAATGGGGTTTGGAACACTTCTTGTATTTGGGAGAATCATTCAGCCCCAATATTGCGTCCCAACATCTCCTTTTATTCTGTTCTGATCCAGAATCAGCCTTATTTAATTTTCCCTACAAAAGTTATCCACATGGACAGTTCTCCATGTCAACTGAAAAGTCAATCCACCAGCATTTGTCAAGGGCTTACTCTGTGCCAGGCACTGGACAGAGTGCTGAGGATTCAAAGGCCCCCAAAGGGCTTCCATACTGTTGGGGGGACCACATGTAAACAGTTACATACAAGTCGGATGATCAGTCAGCATCAATGATGTCTCTGTGCTAGATGCTGAAGATACAAAGACATAAGAGATGACAGAGCCTGCCCTCAAGGAGTGCCCTTTCTTTGGGGGAGACAGCATGGACACAGAGACATGGACACAGTATACAGAATAAAAAGTACAGAATCAGTTAAGGAGAACACGATGCCATGTCATTGCTGGCCAATGCCCGAGTGCTTGGGGATCTTCTCCCACTGCCTCCAGGCTGGATGAGCAGCCTTCAGGTCAGGGATTCCAGGACACTGGCTAGGAGCTCACTGAGGGAACAACCCAGGCACCATATCCTAGGCTAGGTAGCCTGCAGTGACTTGCTGGTGCTGATGAACTTTACCCAAGCGTGGGGCATCCTGTTCCTCTCATAATCTCCTCCCTACTACCCACTCTTTAATTATGGCTTTAATAAACAAACATGTTAGGTGAACACCCTGTAGTGGAAAAGTGAAGCAGGGATCATCAAGGACCCCCCTTCTGAGTTCCCCAACCTTTGTGGCTGTGGAGGCTCCTGGTTTGTGTGAGACCCCCCACCACAGACCTCATTCAGGGAGAACCTCAGTGTCCTCAGGCTCCCCAGGGACAAGTCCTCATGCTCCAGCTTCATGTTGATGCAAGAAGATTAAGCAGAAATGGTGTCAGATGGCTGCTGGAATGTAATCATGCTTTGTTCAGGTTTTTAAAAAGCCAAACTCTGGGTTTGGCTTGTTCCAGACCTCCCTGATGTCGGGAAGCTCTCAATGAAAATGCTGGGGCTCCCCAAGAATAAGCAGTGATGCAACCACCACCAAGATGTTGAGGAAGCAAGTAAACTCAAGAGGTGGGGGAGGTCAGAATAAGAACCCATGGATTGGGAGGACTGCTCTTAGAACCCAGCAGAGCCAAAGGAAAAAGACAAGCTCACATCCTAGCTGGGAGAGAGGAAGCTTCTGAGCAGGAGGATTCAATGCATTTATTAAGTACTTACTATGTGCCAGCTACTGGGTGCATTGTTGGGAATACAGAGAATGAAAATATGTAGTTCTTGACCTCAAGGACCAGACAATCTACTGAGAAGGGACTGCATGAAGACATCCCTCCATCTCCAGATCTAACAAAGCCCCAAGAGATGCCCCTTGGTGCCAGTGATTCCTGATCCGACCACATCTGCCCCTCTGCCTTTGCCCACACCAGGTTCCATGTGATGGACTCCCCACTCCCACCCCTACCTCTGCTTGAAGATATTCTTCCAAACTTGGAAATGCTAAATAAATGCAAAGTATTATTATTGTTAAAGGCTTCCCCCTTCCAGCACTCATTAACTCTTCCCTTTTAGATTTTCCACATTTGTCTGGCCTGGCCTATGCACTTACTGACATTCAGCAGCATGTGTTGCAGGTGTACTCATGCTTGGCTCATCCCACTATTGAATGGGACGGTCCTGAGGGCAGGAATGACGAACGTCTCAGTCTTTATGCACCCAGGATTCAGTCTATCTCAGGCCTCCTCTCAGCAGCCCCTTAAAGAGGTCATCCATGCTGGATACAATCACTTGGTCATCACAGTAGTACACCAAGGAATACAATAGAAGCATAAAGTAGATGGGCACTTCTCACTTCCACTAATCAAACCTTAGTAACCAAATACACACAGACCTTAGTTAAGATTCTCTATTGGCCAAACCAACCTCAATTCCACCAGGAAAGAGCCACTAGTCTGATTTCCAAGGGCTTCCTAGTAGACATGTGCTCAGTGGCATGGACTAGACTCTGTCCAGCCAAAAAGGACCTACCTCTGCCCAGGTGTTTCTGTCTCAGGTGGTTTCCTGGCAGGTCAATCAATCAACACTGCCCTCAACACAGGATGCTTGAGTCTCAAATACAGGGAAGACAAAGCATAGTTATAACCTCAGGGCTGACTGAGCCTTGGAGTCTGGAAGATGACCCCACACATCAGGATGGAGTCACAACCACCCATCAGGTAACTGTCCCACACCTACTTCTAGCAGCCTCTTTCCACAGTATCTTTCAGTGGAACAAAGAACAATGGGTCCTTTTCAGATTTCCAGAGATTTCATCTTGAACTAAGTCTTACACATTCAGTGGTTCTATTGTCCCCTAGCCTGATCCTGTGCAATTAGACAGACCAAATTCTGGGGAACACCCTCACTCAGCAAGTCATTATACATTACTCAAAAGCAGGGAGCACTGGGGGACTCCTGAGTTGTAGGTGGTTCTTGGGAAGCTTTGACTTGCCCATCATTTCAGCTCAGCTCAGCTTACTGGGCCTAGGAGGTGCCCAGCAGCAAGACTGAGCTGGAGATAGTGCCAAAATAAACAAGTCACTGCCTCAAGGGGTTTATAATCTATTCCTTCCCACAACTCTCCCCTTTTGTGAGTGGCATCTCTGCTGCCTCTGGCTTTGGGGTGTCTCCAGTAACCTGAAGAAATTCTGCCAGACTGCCACTACCTCCTAGGGAAGCCCCGACCTCTTCTCTTATTCCCATATTTCAATAGATCATAATCCCAGGATCTCTGCTGGACAGTTGTGACTGGACATGTAGGGCTGAGATGTGGCAAACCATGCCTTTTTCATGGCTAAGGAAGTAAAAGAAAAGAAAGATCACATCAAACGTACATTTAAATAATAATAGGGGTGTGTGTGTGTGTAGCAGCTAGGTGGCCAAAAGCAGCATGGAATGAGCACCAGATTTCAAGTCAAGAAGACCTAGGTTCTAATCCCACCTCACATGTTTACTGGAGTACCTCAGTTTCCTCATCTGTAAAATAAGGGAGCTGCCTCTGAAATCCCCTTTAGAGCTCAATCTAGAATCTGATGAGGCTCCCAGATCTAAGCACCTGCAACTTGTCATAGGCATGTTCTCAGGAATAGTTCACGTGCCTATAGCTGTCTGCTGCCTTAGAAGAGACTCCTCCCAGGGCTGGAGTTAGCAAACATTCCTCCTCCCATTTTCTTTTCCACTCAGCCTCAGCCTCCCATGGGATCACTAGTCTGATCAGTCAGTCAGTCTACAAGTGTTTCTTGAGCTGTCACGATGGGCCAGCGCTGGGATCAGAGGCTGGCTGCTGCAGCCAAGGGCTTCAGACCCTCCCCCGTGGCTGCTGATCTTGCTGGTGGGAGGTGGAATGGAGGAGTCGAGGGCCGCTCAGCCAGGAACGGAGCCCCCTCTGGGCCCATCTTGTCTTTCCTTTGCCTCTTTTCCTTCTCCCAGAGTGCATTGCTGTTTACATCATTTCCAACCCAGGCCTTCAGCATTTTTCTTACTAACCAAAATGTTACAGGGGAAGGACAGATGTGAAGGATGGTATCTGAACCGCAGGTCCACCTGGGCCTTGTCACAGGAGGAAAGCATTCAAGCACCCTCATAATTCAATCTGTCTAAAAGTAGGATGGGCTGCTTGGGAAGCTGGAGCTGGGGGCAAGGTGGATTTGGAGTCAGAGGACCTGGCGTTGACTCCCAGCTCTGCCACTGCCAGTGTGATCTGGGACAAAACTCTTCCTCTCCCTTGGCCTCAGTTTCCTTGTCTGTAAGAAAAAAGAGGCTGGACTTGAAGACCTCTAAACTCTAGCTGCAGGATCCTATCGTTCCTTCTCACAGAGGTTCTCTCACAGGGGTCTCAGAGGTATGGCCAAATAAGTGTGCTCCATCAAGCGTAGATTGAACCCCATGGCCTGTGGCCAACTCACCTCCCCACCTCCATCAGCTCATGGAGATAGTCAGCTCATGACTGGTCAGCACCCACTCTCATCCTGTGTGTATGCACACCTGGACACATATGCACACACACACTCACACACATACATGAACTAGCACACATTCATACACTCACATTCTCATACACACTCACACGCACGCTGTCAGGTCGTTTCACCTATTGGTCCATTCTTTTCCCACTGTATTGATGTCTAAGCTTATCCAAACATGGGCAGAAGCCTGCTGGACCCACCCTCACTCTCTTTCACTACTGTTGTATTTGCTGGAAAACATAGCCTTTGTTTTCGCTTCTCTCTGACTGAATTTGGCTTCTGTGCTTTGGAAATTTTCCGAATGAAGTTTTTCTTGTAAAGAAGAAAACCCAAGTGACAAGCAAGCGTGGTGTGGACAGAGCTCTCCTGGAATCAGAGCCAGTGAATCGATCCGGGGAGGAAAGCCAAAGGCCTGGAGACTTGGTTTTGGCCAGAAGAGAGTCAGAGCTAATGAGCCCAGCTCCCACAGAAGTGACCTGCCTGCCTGCTGCTGCTGCTTCTGGCCCATCTGCTTCATGGATCACTATGAAAGGCTCTCCCATAGGGCCTAAGAACTCCACAGGTGGTGTCAGTTCCTGTCTTCCCCTTCATCTCCCTCAGGGGATCATCTCCCCTGGCACCTGTGGGTGTTCCTGGAATGACCCCCCTCCCAGCAGCCTCTCATACCTGATCCTCTTGAGCCAACATCAAGTCTCCTGCTCATGTACTGGACAGTCCATGAGGAGGATTGGGAGAGCCCCCACATGGAGAGGGGCAAGACCAGGAAATGCCAAGAATCTCAGGTGCTTGTATTTAATGGAGATCTATGCTTCATCTGTGATGGGGGGCTGGGTGGGGTGACCCAGGAACTGATTCTAGGATCTAAGGTGTTGGTGACCCAACCAGGACATCAAAGAAGATGATGTATTCACTGGAGACCCAGTACATAACCCCATTCAAGACCAATAATGAAATGTAAAATTCAACCCCCCAACAGTCTGATAAGAAGAATAAATAATAACTCACGCATGTAGCACTGACTATGTGCCAGGACCTGTGCTAAGTAAGGACTGGCTCTCACAACAACCCTGTGAGGGAGGTGCTATTATTAGCCTCATTTTACAGATAAGGAATCTGAGGCAAACAGGGTGATATGACTTGCCCAGGTCCACCCACCTAGTGAGTGCCTGAGACCAGATTTGTACTCAGGTCTTCCTGACTTCAAGGATTCCATGAGTGTTAGTTATCATATATGTGTGTGTATGTATGCATGTATATGTATGTATATATAGATTAATATTCACATATAGGTATACATTATTATATATTGGTATATAGAGATATAGATTAGATACAAATATATCCTTTGGATATAGCATGCACTCATTCCCACAATATCACCAGCTACCTGTGAGCTGATGAGGAATCCTAACAGAAGATGCCCTACTATTTGTCTGCTGCACATTAGAGCTATCTTGCCCTAACTGGGACCTCACTTCTACAAGGCAATTCTTTTATTTTTTTCCCAATTCCTGTGGATTTTCTTCCCCCATCTCCCCAGCACCCTTCCTCTCAGCAGAGGAATGTGTTTCCTTCTTTATAGCGAAAATAGAGGTGATCTCTCATGCACTCCTTCTTCCCGTCCTCCATGCCTCTGACCTCTCTAGGTCATCCCCTAGACTCTTTTCCTTGCTTTAGCCTCTTAAAAAGAAAGGTCCCTTCCCGCCAAGGCCAACCCCTCTCTCTGTGCTCTAGATCCCTGGCCCCTTCTGGCTCCTCCAGGTGCCTGCTCTGCCACTCTCCCCTCTCTCTCATCTAGTGTCTCTCTTTCCCTGCTGCCAACAAGCCCGCCATCCTTAAAACACCTTCACACAAGATCACTAGTTCGAAAGGAATGTTAGGGACCATACATTCCAATCTTGTCTGGTCACAGGGAAGGAAATGCAGACCCTGAAGTTGAGTGACTCCTGGGGTAGAGCTGAGTTCACCCACAAACAGCTCTGGCAAACCTGTAGCTTTGTCCTTACCTTCCATCCTTCATCCCACAGCTTCACTTCTAGCATCAGGGTGTTCCCTCATCTCCATTTCCTGACCACTAGCTGATCTTGAAGTCTGTCACCAGTTACAACCCATAGCTTTTTCCTCCAGACACATCTTCCTTGAGTCTTTAAACCCTGATTCTCTGAGCCACCCTCCTAGCTATCTGACCATTCCTCCTCAATCTCATTTACTACATCAACATTTGCCTTCTGCCCTCTACATGACTGTGCTCCCCAGCTCTGTCCCAGGTCCTGCTCTCTTCTCTCTCTACACTGTCTTTGGTGATCTATCTCATCACTTCCCATGAATCTAATGATCATATCTGTCAATGATGCTCCAGACTACATACACAGTCTCAATCTCATTCCTGCACTCTAGTTCCCCATCACTATCTACTTCCTGGACCCTTCTACTTGAATGTACCTTGGGCATCTCCAACTGAGATCCAAGCTGGGTTTGTCTTTGCTCCCAAATTCTTCTCTCCTCCTAGCTCTCTGGACATCTTTCTCCTCCATCCCACAGCTGGCACGTAAGTCTCTTCCTCAGATTGACTAGTTCCTTTCAGAATGTCTTCTTTAAGCAAAGGCTCCCACACCAGCCATGTTCCTGCCTTCATTTCTCTCTGAGCTCTGCTCCAGAGAGCAGAGCTTTCTCCTACCATATCACATCATTCTTCCCTCCCTAGAGCTCCATTCCACCCCTGAGGCAGTGAAGGGACCTTCTCACCTTTTGTGGTTTTCTGTCCCCATTAGATTGTAAGGTGGGGATTGTCTTTCTTTATGCTTCCATGGGTGTTCCCAGCCCTTGGTATAGTGCCTTTCACAGAGTAAATTCTTAATAAATGCTGGTTGACTTGGTTTCCCAGCTGTTGTAAATGGCACCACCAATCCTCTGTCACTCTGGCTCCCAATCTGTCATCCTTGACTTCTCATTCTCTCTCACCCCCCTCATATCCAAGCTGCTGCCCAGTCCTGTTGCTTCTACCTTCACACCATGTCTCAGATATGCCCTCATGTCTCCTCTGACAGAGACACCACCCTAGGGCTAACCCTTACCATCTCACACACAGACTGTTGCAGCAGCAATATTTCATCCTGCACTCATCCATCAAAGTAGGCTTCTTAAAGCGCAGGGCTGCTGTGTCACCTCCCCATCCAACAAACTCCAGCAACTCCCTAACCCCTCTAGGATTGGACATAAAATCCTTGTTCAGCATTCAAAGCCCTTCATAATCTGGCTCCTTACAACATTTCCAGTCTTTGGATGTTTTGCTTCCCTTCATGTACTCTTCCATCTAGTGATGTTGGCTTGTTATCCACCCAACGATAATCTCCCCCTTCAATGCCCATGCAAGAATGCTCTCCCTTCTCATCTCCACTCCCATGGATTTAATTATATCTCCACTCTGATGTCTAAAATCTACCTGAATCTATCTGTCTGAAACTCTTTGCTGACTTCTAATCTCATCTCTAACTGCCATTAGGACATCTCAAACTAGATGTCCAATAAACATCTTATATTCAGTATGTCCAAAACATTTTCTCCCCATTCCTGGAATGCTCTCTCTCCTCAACTCTACCTACTGAATTCCCTGGATTTCTTCAAGGCCCAACTGAAAGCCTTCTTTTACTAGAAATCTTTCCTCTGTTAATAGAAGCCTTAATTCTAGCACCTTCCCTCTGTTAATTGCCTCCTATTAATCTTGTATATAGCCTGCTTTATGTCTATTTGTTTGCATGTTGTTTTCCCCATTAGAATGTAAAGTTCTTGAGGGCAGGGGCTGCCTTTTGTCTCTTTTTTGTATCCCCTGTACTTAGCATTATGCCTTGAACATAACAGGTAGTTAATAAATGATTACTGATTGACTGGTTACTCACCTTCACACCAAACATAAGTTGCCTCTCCTCACCTAACCAAATTTTGCTCATTATTTAAGGCCCCATAATCTCTCTCTCTCTCTCTCTCTCTCTCTCTCTCTCTCTCTCTCTCTCTCTCTCTCTCTCTCTCTCTCTCTCTCTTCTTTCTCTCTGTCTCTGTCTCTCACGCACACACGTATATCCTGTAAACAACAGTGCACAAATACATTTTAGAGATAGATAAATATTCTATTACATATATAATATATCCTATTATCATCTCCCCTGCACTAACCATATTCTCCTATTTTTCCCAGCTTGACCCTTTAGTGAACCAACTCAACTCTACTCTTTCATCTCTTGGATTATACCCAGCCAAGCCACAGCTTTGGATCCCCTTACCACTTTCACCAACCCCATCTACTCTTTATCTATACTGTGACCTCCTATCCCTTGATCCCTCAGTTCTCTTCCCAGTCATGTCACTAACCACTTTGTCCTCCCCATTCTGACCCCTTAATGACCTAATTCAACTCTACCCTGTCCTCTCTTGAATCCCTAGCCCCCTTATCATATCATGTATGTGTGTATACATATATACACACACACACATATACATTTGTATGTATACACTTATACGTACATATTTGTTGGTATGTCATCTCCCCCATTAGACTCTGAACTTCTTGAAGACTCATTTCATGTTTTGGCCTTTCCTTGTTCACCTAGTGCTTAGCACAGTGCCTGTAATATACTTGGCATTTAATAAAAGCTTGTTGATTGACTGATAGTAGAGGTTCAAGTGAAGCAGAAGAGATGAGGACAACACCTCTATCTTTCTGGAAACTCAGCCCTTCTCAGTATTGCCAAGAACACCTCTTCCTTGACTGCTTCACCACTTCCAATGTTGCCAGTCTGGTTGACTAGAAGGATGGTGGCATGCCCTAGAGAAAAATAGAAAGGTCTGGAGGAAAAGTTGGTTTAGCAGGGAAAATAATGTGTTCTGGTGCAGATATGTTGAGCTTCAGGTGCCTGTGGCACATCCAGGTGGAAATATGAGGCCACCAGAGTGTTGTATTGAGGGAGGATGAGGCTCTGTGGCAGGCCACATGTCTATCATGGTTTGGAGACAACCCCATGCCATCCAGCTGCAGATATGATATTCCTTGACCTGAGGGATGACATTATAGGCAGCCTGGACAGAGGGAAGGTCCACTTGACACTGGGGGTACTGAACTGTCAGGGTTTACATCCCACTTACTGCTCCCTGACACTGCTCCCCCAGTGGGATTGCAAGGCAGGAAAACCCACCAAGGAGCTCTATGTCTCTGATAAGTACAGCCAGCATTTGGATAGCTCTTTAATGCTTCAAAGGACTTTACAGATATTATCTCATCTGAATCTTGCATCAACCTTGGGAGACCATTATGGTCCTCATTTTACATGCATTGAGAGAGACCCTACATTGTAAGTGAGAAGTGGCAGAATAGCCCCCTTTTACCCCAACCTTTTTCCAAGGGAAAGTTTAATTCCTACCAGGAAGGCAAGGAGGATGTTGGGGTCAGAAACCACTCTGCTCTCCCCAGAGATGGTGCTAGGCTGGAATTATATCTAGCTGCACCTTCAAATATTATTGACCTAAGGGATATGATTGGGTTCAAACTAACTTCTGATCATAGATGGCATCATTGTTTTTGAGGAAAGGGGAACCCAAACTCTATATCCAAAGCTTATCCCCTCCCTATCAAATAGCATTTCTACAATGAACACACATAGCAAATAGCAAAGAAATCCATTGATGCAAAACAGAAATCAGAAAAGATATACACAAGAAGACACATACCAGACAATAGAGAGTGGAGGCTTTCTCCCACTAGAACTAAATAGCTCAGTTTAACCAAGAGAGAGGGTCCTGGACCTCACCCAAATGGAAACTCCCTACAGTCTCCAGGGTAGCAAGCTGGGAATGAAGACAGCATGGAGAAAACCAGCTCCTCTCCTGCCTTCTCAGAGTCTTTTCCTTCAGTAACCTGCAGTGAGATGTGTTTCATCCATCCTTTGTCTTGAAGTTGGAAGCCAGACACACCCAAAGTGACTCCAAACCTGGAGAGACCCACGAACAACTCAAGAAGGCTGGCATTCTCCTACCCTGGACCTCTCTGTTCCACCCCACTTCTCTTGCAGGGCAAGGCCTTTACCTCCACCAGTAAGGACAGAGTCTCATAACAACACTTTATGACAAGGGTTACATTCAGATGAGGAAAATGAAGCAGAGGTTAAGTGACTTGCCCAGGATCACACAGCTAGGGAGTATCTGAGGCTGGATTTGAATTCAGGTCTTCCTGACTCCAGTCACTTCCGTACACTGGGCTACCTAGTTTCCAGGAAGGATACTATCCTGTATCTCCTCCTGATATCCCCGGGCTACCACAAGCCAAAAGTCCCCTCCATGGCTCCCAACCCCAGCTCAGTCGAGGTATTCCCCAATCTTCCATGAGAAGTAGCAACCTTCAGAGAAGGAACAAGACTTGTCCCATCCTGCTTCTTTTTTGTCCCCTGGAAAAGAGCCTTTGTGAGCCTGGAATCCATGTGTATTCACTGCCCCCTGCTCCTTAGGAAGGAAGTCCCCTCAGAAACCGACCAGGGTGTAGCCAAGATTGTGTATCACAGACAGAAATAATCCCCAGTCCCTGTCTTACAAGCTGCCTGTGATCAATGCCAGTCCCTGGAGATGCCAGCTCACAGCTTCTGCCCTGTGCGGTCCCCACCTCCCACCCCCATTCTCTAATCTGTGCCTTTGATGTGTGGGAGGAGAACACGCTGTCTCCTGCTGTCTAGGGGGGATGGGGGAAAGGGCTCCCTGGGAGAGGTTGGGAGGGGGAAGGGAGGGGAGTGCAGACAGAAGAAGATGAGAGATAGGAAGGGAGAAAAGAGACAAGGGAAGACGGAACAAGAAGATGATGTGAGGAGGGACTCAGGAGAAAAAAAGAGGAATAAGGAGAGAGGAGAAGCATGAGGAGGAGAGGGCAGGAAGTATGACGGACAAAGAGTAAGTACACATAGATGAGAGGAAAAAGAGAGTGCAGAGGATGAGAGAATGGAGAGAGGAAGAGGGATGGGAGAGAAGAAGGGACTGAGAAGAAGATGAAAGGGAAAGGTGATGAGGGAAAGCAGAGACAATAAAGCAGAGAGAAGTAAGGAGGGAGAGGAGAGAATGAGAAAAAAGAATTTGGGAGAAATATGAGAGTGAATGGTGACAATTAGAGGGAGAGGGGAGGAATGATAAAGAGAATGGAGGAGGAGAGAAGGGGCAAACAGAGATGTGAAGAGAGAGGAGAGGGCTAGCAGACAGAAAGGAGATGGAAAGGGGCTAAGGCCACAAGGACAGCCCCAGGTGTAGGGCAGCCCTCCTCACTGTAATCCTGAAAGATGGGAGAAAACTGAGCTCAGAGAAGGAGTGGTTACCCCATATTCTGACAGCCAATGTGTGGCAGAGGCAGCACATAAGGCCAGGTCTCCAGTCCCTAAGCCCACCTCTGTCCGCTGCCATCAGCTGTGTGTGGAGCATTTAGTGATTTCAACTCTTCTTCACCCACAAAACACTTGAAAAGGGTGTGTTCAGTCTTAGGGGGGGCTCAGCACATTTCTGGTGAGCAGAAGGGAGAGGCACTACTGGTGTTTCTGTCCTAATGTCACAAATGGAAGTTAGTGGATAGACTGCCAGGCCTAGAGTCAAGAAGACCTAAGTTCAAGTCTGGCCTCAGACACCTCCTGCCAGCTGGGTAACCAGAAGCAAGTCTTCCACAAAAGGGAAGTTAAAGCAGAGATATCTGTTTCTGGGTACCACCTTCTGGGAAGGACATTAATGCATTGGAGACTACTTGGAGAAGGGCTCCCACTTGGGGAGAGGACTTCAGGATCCTCTCAGGTTGGATGGGCTGGGAATATGTAGCCTGTAGAAGGAAAGACTCTAGGAGACAAGAGGGCTCAAGAGGGCTGTCTGTCACATGGAAGAGGTGTTGGCCTGGTTCTGCTTATGGGAAGAGGGCAGAGTGATTTTGGTAAACATTTTGAAGCACGTAATGCAAGCATTCTGGAGAAATCTTTGCTTGTCAGGGTATAAACTAGGAGATAGAAGGTAAAGCCAATAGGGGAAAGGGGCTTGATCCCTCTTTGGGCTCCCACTTTTGGAATATCAGTACTGAGCCTTCCACCAGAAAGTTCCTATTCCCCAATTACCTCCCTTGACTCTACTGCTGCAGAGACCTTACTCTGAGTATATATTGGAAAGCAATGACAAAACAAGGAGGGAAAGTGTTAGTGTGTGAGGCCACCTGACATGATCAAACAGCCTTGTCTCAGGCAACAAAATGACTGCCTCGTTTCGCCCTGAGAAGCAGCAGGAAAACTAGATCCACTTCAGTCCGATCTTTGGGGAAGTTTATCCAAAACTAATGTATCAGAACCATAAGATTTCCTCTCTGTTTGGCTTAGCCCTCAGCCAGGAGAAAGCCTGGACCTTTAGGTGTCAAGAACTCAAACTCTGGTCTTTCTATATCTCCATATGTCAAGAACAAACGATTGGTCCCTGACGCAGTCCTCTATTGAAAACTAAGCAATAGAGATTAGTAGCAGCTACATTGACTGGATATATTTCCTGGCAAAAAAAATTCACCAAATTAAAGGGAGAACAGAACGCACTCTAGAATCCGCAGCTCCCCTATGCAGACAGAGGCAGGGGAATGGTCCAGACTTCCTGCTCCCCCAACAGGAAAGCCAGTAGCCACCATCTCCTTGTGGCCACTGACAGCAGAACGGCTTCCCCTTGGATTCAGAGTCTCTATTTGAAGGTGCTAGCTGCCCCTCCCAGTGCGCACCAAACTCTCCCACCACTTTTCCTCATATACCGCCACCCAGCTCACAGTAATCTCAATTCCTCTCAGGGCAAGAAGAAAAATGATACATACATTCAGAAACTCATCACCTAGAACCTTCCACTTTTGGACACAGCTTTGTGGTGCCACAGGGCACAGACCACTGAACCTGGAGTCAGAAAGACCTGAGTTCAAATCTGGCCTGGGACACTTACTAGTTGTATGACCCTCGGTAAGTCATTTAATATCTGCCTGCCTCAGTTAACTCCATTGCAAAATGGGGATAAAGCAGTATCAAACTCTCAAGGTTGTGAAAATGTTTGTAAAAGCACTTGGCACAGTGGCTTGCACAAATGTGTTTTGGTGTTCAGTCATTTTTCAGTTGTGTCTGATTCTCCATGATCCCACTGAGGGTTTTCTTGGCAGAGATACTGGAAGGGTTTGCCATTTCCTTCTCCAGCTCATTTTACAGTTGATGAAACTGAGGCGAACAGGGTTAAGTGACTTGCCAAGGGTCACACAGTTAGTAAGTGTTTCAGGCTAGATTTGAACTGTGGAAGATGAGTCTTCCTGGCTCCAGGCCCCTGTACTCTATCCACTGTGCTACCTACCTGCCCCACATAGGTGCTGTATAAATGCTTATTTTCTTTGTTCCCTCTTCTCATTGTCCTCAAGAGTTTAATTTAAAAGTTTCAAACTCCATGTCACAGAGTAGTTAAATTTAACAGTTTTTATAACAAACAACTTTTAATTTGGCCAAGAAAAAAATCTCTAGAAATGAAGGCAATCAGAACAATACAAGACTATTCAACATTCACACAAAATGGGAGAAGGGAATGGAATCGCATAGTCAAAAATGAAGAGCCCAAGTTGCAGCTCAGCATGACAAATCCTGCATGCCTAAGCCTAAGCATGACCCTAAAAGGATGGACTTTAACAGAGAAGCCTGAGAGGAAACCCTGAAAAAAGAGGACATTCTAGACATGCCATGCCTTAGACTGCAGGGACTTGGGGAAGGAAATGACAGCCTTGTCTTTGGGACAAACCAGACAATGGCTCCCAGAGCATCCAGTGAGAGTTGAGCTTGGAGAACGGGGTGGGTGTGGAAGCAGAAGTGCCATCAGCTCTGGGGTAAGATGAGGGGAATCTCTTCTGATAGGCAGCCATGTCTCAGCACTCCTGTCTGCCCAGCAGATGTCCACTCCCACACTTGGCTCTGGACTTTTCTGTTTCTCCCACCTTCTACCCTTGACACTTTTGTTTCAAAGGTGGAAGGTGTGAGCCAGTCCCTCTCCCAAGTCCCATACCCCAAAGGTATGTGTTATTAAGAACATGAAAAAGTCTGATAGGAGACAGGACTGATAAAGCAATCTGGAGACAGACTGGGAGGACCAAATGCTGAATCTGTAGCCATAAGGGAAGGGGGTGTAAATCACTGGGCAGAGGATGGCATTCCTGGTGTGCTCTCTCAAGGACTGAGAGGTCAGTAGTACCTTCTCCTGAGTCTTCATTTCTCCAGCTCAAGCACAGGATGTCCAGAGCTCTCCCTTCCTTTTCCTTCAAACTCAGCTCAAGTCACCTACCGCATGGGATCTTTCCTGCCTCCTTTTCCTTCCTCCATGAGAATCTAAGCCTTTTGAGGAATGGAACTGCCTTTCTTTTGCTTATATTTATTCTTAGGACCTAGTACAGTACCTGGAATACAGTAGGTGCTTAATAAATGTGTGTTATTCATTGCAAATCTCACTGGTCTTTTGGACTGCTCCATCCTGCCACTGATTCGTGCTGAGCTTGCAATTCCCTTGGACCCCTGGATCTTTTACAGACAAGCTGCTGTCTAGCCATGCCTCCTTATCCTGCACTTGTGAAGATGCCTTTTTTGAGGGAAGGGCAGGATTTGAAGGGGAGATCAATCTGCGTTGGAGGATGGGGTTGGGCCTGGACTTAGAGGTGGAAACATGACTCTCCTTACATTGCAGCAAACATTCCACCAATGCTGTGGCCTGAGCACTGTAGGAGAGGATGAGCTATGAGGAAATCCAATCAGGGCTGGTGAGAACCTTCCCTGGCTCTGAGGAAACTGTCCTAGTGAGGGAGGAGTGGGTCAGCTGTGTCCAGACAACTGAGGGCAGGGCCTGGCTGAGGGAAGGGTCAACTCAGACATTGTCAGGAGACCATGGACGGATGGAATCGTTGTCGCTCCTGGAGGAGTTGTGCACCTTGGCTGGGGTCTCAGTCCAGGCTGGATCCAGATTCAGGAGTCCCACTGCCTCCCACCCCAGGATTTCAACCTCAGTGACCCCTACAGTCCTCATCTGGTCTGTACACACACACACACACACACACACACACACATACATACACACACACGCACGCACACACACACACTCACTCCCATGCACTAAGTCTTAAAGGAGAGGCACTTCAGACCCAGGGTTCTCTCTGGCCACGTGGTTTATTAGGATAATTATAGATTATTTATGCCATAATTACAAGCTGGATTATATGGCCATGTAATTATGCCCATATTCGATCTTTATTAACCATAAAATAGCATTTTTGTTTTTATGAGGACAGTTTTTTCAAAGATTTTAATTATTTTTAATTTTATACGAATGCACCCTAAGGCTTTTGAATGAGGAATGTGGCTCTAAAAATCTGAGAGATAAATAAACACCAAGATTTGCTTCTTTCCGGGTACCTGCAGTCTTGAGGAAACAGACCCATCATGTTTGAAGGGAAAGAAGGGTCCCTGAGGTTAGCTGTGTGGGAGGGAATGATTATTAGTGGATCCCAAGGGGAGGAGGGTCCTGTCAGAGGAGGAGCCAGGAGACCTGCGTTCCTCCTGCTACTCTCTACCTGGGGCCCTAGAAAGACAAGCCCTTTCCCCCATGGACCTCAGCTCCCTCATTTCTAAAGGAGAGGTGTGGCAGCAGGTCTAGCTCAGGCCCCCCGGGGCTGGGCAGAGGGTCTCTGGTTGATGTAGAGCAGAGATGGCCACCCAGCTCAAACCTAGGCAGCCTCCACTAGGACGAGCAGGAAGGATTAACTCAGAAGCTTCCTTTTAAACCCTCACTCCTCAGGGAAGCCATGCAATTCCTTGATGACACAGAGCCACAAAGCACCTTAGAGATCCACAAGCCCAAGCTCTCTATTCATCAGAGGCTGGGGTCAAGAGAGGGCCAGCGTCTCCTCCTGGTCACTGCTGAGGAGTCCCAGAGGAGAGGTGTCCCTGACAGGTGGTGGAGCTCCTGAGGCCACTAGGCTCCAGTCCCCTGTGGAGACAGAGCCTGAGGATGGATGGACAGTTCCCAGCCCATCTGGGGCCCTGGCCCACCCTAGCCCCTTACAGAAAGGACCGACAAGCTAGCTGTCTTTTTCTTTCTGTCTTATCTATTTTTAGAAAGCAAAGGGTGCTCAGCTGGGAAAATGCTTCCCCTGTTGTCTTATGCTGGGTGTTAGCTCTGAATCTTCAGGACCCCTGGCTTCCATCAAAAGCACAGAATCATC
The DNA here is from genome assembly GCF_028372415.1 of Notamacropus eugenii. NCBI lineage: Eukaryota > Metazoa > Chordata > Mammalia > Diprotodontia > Macropodidae > Notamacropus > Notamacropus eugenii. The sequence goes on from NC_092872.1 coordinate 760,956,873, forward strand.
ACAGAGAGATCCAGGCACTGTCAGCAAAGAAAAGAGCTCTGGCCAAGCAGCAGCACCTGGAGCAGGAGACACGTACTGCACTGGGTGCCAGATTGGGGCTGGCACACGCATCCATGGAACAGAGCAGAGTCTGCCCATCATGGGATCCCAGACCCTCAGGGTTGCTGCCCAGGACCATGGAGAGCAGTCAATGCAGCCCTGGCCTGAGCCAGCACCTTTATCTCATCAATAGCCCAGAGAGCCTAGCTCAGGGATGTGTGGCCCAGGCCACAGGAGCGGCCATCTCCTCTCACCACCTACATCTAGGGAGGAAATAAGCCAGTGGAAGGGGCCCTTCATGCTGGGAAGTATCTACCCTGGTGCACACAGTAGACCCTTAAGAAATGGCCCACTGAGTGGAATAAAAGCCTTAGACTTAGGAAAAACTGAGTTCAAATCTTGCTTCAAATGCTTCCTAGTTGTGTGAGGCCCAAGTCACCTGTTAGCCTCAGTTTCCTTATCCATAAACAGGGGCTAACAACACCTACCCAAAAGTTTTCAGCAAAGATTAAAGGGCTATGGAAATATGTCATCATCACTGCTGTCCTACTAGCAACCTCACTTTACAGAAGGAGAAACTGAGTCCCACAGAGGGGAAGCAATTTGACCACAGCATGGAAGGGACTGGTGCAGGATTTGAATCCAAGTTCTGACTCCCAGGCCAGCACTTTTGAACTCCATGACACTGTGCCTAAGCCCAGTGTTGTCCCACCCTCCTCACTTCTGCAATGTGGCTTTAAGAAGTCATTCTTTTCATTGTCCTCCTTCTTTTCCAGTCTCACTGGAGCATCCCTGGCCCTCCTCTCTTGACCATGCCACACTTTTATTATCCATCCCCTTGTCCCTGGCTCCCTCAGTGCACACCTTGCTGAAAGCAGACTGTCTTGGTTAGCCTCCTGTGCATCCACACCAGCGTGTCCTTCCTCCTCTAAATGGTTTCTCTTTGTCTCTTCTCAATGTCATTCTTGAGAATGTCCCAATAGTGCTGGGATGATGACCTGGATTTTACCCATGGAGTCTCCTGTGTCCTTCCTCTGAACTCTTGGAAGTCCCTCCTCAGACAGAAGGGGTTTGTCCCATCCTTCCTGGATTCCCTCTCCTTTTCTAATAAACTCTAGGAGGGAGGGATCACTCCCTGTCATTGTTCCCTTCATTTCTACCCAAGCTACTAGGTCCTACCTGATTGGAGGAGAGAAGGAGGGAGAGAGGGAGAGAAACAGGAAGAAAAGTAGAGGAAAGAGAAGGGAGAGAGAGGGGGAGATAGAAAAAGAGAGAGGAGAGGGGAGAAGGCAGGGAGGGAAAGACAGAGAAAAATGTCAGGATAATTGAAGTTCCCCATTACTCTTGCATCCTGCCTCCAAGTCAGACTTGGGATCTGCTTCCTAAACTCATCATTCATTTCCTCTTTCTGTTCCAGTGTCTGTAGTCTCCTACAGTGATAAAAATCACTTCAGTTTCTGCCTCCATTCCCTTCACCCAAAATCTCTCTGCCTTGATCTCACTCCCTCCATTTCTTCTTCCATGATGTGTCAATTTCCCCTTTACTTCTCTGGATACATTGTATTGTGTGAACACACATGTATTGTATTTAGTTGCTGCTGAGTCCTTTCGATCATACCCTACTCTTCATGACGCCATTTTGGATTTTCTTGGCAGAGACAGTGGAGTGCTTTGCGATTTTCTTCTCCAGTTCGCTTTACATATGAGGAATTGAGGCAAGCAGGCTTAAGTGACTTGTCCAGAGTTACATAGCTAGTGTCCAAGGTGGGATCTGAACTCATTTCCTCCTGACTCTAGGACTGGCATTCTGTCCACTGTCCCATCTAGCTGCCCTACATGTGTGTGTGTGTGTCTGTGCATGTAATATTCATACTTTAAGTATATACGTATATATAGTACACACATCTATAATATATAGACTTTATGTGTATATGTATATTACATGCATACTTTGCTGTATATATAGTTCACATACATGCATATCATGGTTTATTTTACTATTTATTGTGAGGACATTCTTCTCTTTTTAAATTTTGAGTTCCAGACTCTCTCTCTCCCTCCCACCCCTCTCACACCCACTGGAAAGGCAAGTCATATATCAATTATACATGTAAAATTATGCAAAACATTTCTATACTAACCACATTGGTAAAAGGCCAAAAAAATGAGAATATCGAACTTGAATTTGCACTCAGCATTCATATGTTCTCTCTAAAGGTGGGCAGCATTTTTCATCACAGTTCCTTTGGAATTGTCTTGAATCATTGTATTGATCAGAGCAGTCAAGTCTTTCATAGTTGATCACATGATGACGTTGCTGTGACTGCACAATGTTGTCCCAGTTCTTCTCACTTCACTTTGCATCAGGTCATGTAGGTCTTCCCATGGTTTTTCTGAAATCACTCCTCTCATCATTTCTTAAAGCATAGTAGTTTTCTGTCACAATCATATGCCCCAATTTGTCCAACCATTCCCCTTTTGATGAGCATCCTCTCACTTTCCAACACAAAAGAGCTATATAAATGTCCTTTTCCATTTTTTTATGTCTTTGGTATATAAACCTAGCAGTGATATTGCCAGGTCAAAAGCTATGTACAGTTTTATAGTCCTTTGGACATAGTTCCAAATCATTCTCCAGAATGGTTGCGCCAGTTCAAAACTCCACCAACAGTGCATTAACTTATTTTTCCTCATCCCCTCCATCATTTGTTATTTCTGATAGGTATGAGGTGATACCTCAGCATGGTTTTAATTTGCATTCCTCTAATCAATAGTGATTTGTATAACAATAGATGGCCTGGATTTCTTCTTCTAAAAACTACCAGTTCATATCCTATGATCATTTGTCAATTTGGAAATGGCTTTTACTTTTGTAGAATTTTCATATTTATAAATTTGACTCAGTTCCCTCATTTCCCAAGAAATGAGGCCTTGCTATAAAACTTGCTGTAAAAATTTTCAATTAGGTCTATTTTTGCTTTGTCTACAGTTATGATTGCCACTATACCCTCTTCATGTCCGAAGCATAATAGACTCTACTCTAGCCCTTCATTTCAATTCTATGTTTGTCTTTATGTCTCGTGTGTGTCTCCTATATGCAACATATTGTTGGATTCTGTTTTCCAATCCATTCTGCTATTCACTTCCATTTCATGGGTTAATTTATCCCATTCACATTCACAGTTATGATCACTGACTATGCAATTGCCTCCATCTCATTTTCTTCTGTTTACCCTTCTTTTCTCTTTTTATCCTGTCCCTCCTCAAAATTCTGTCTTATTTCTGACCACCACCTCCCCCAATCTGTTCTTCCCCTTAACATTTTCCTCCCATATCTCTTATCGCCTTCCCCTCCTATTTCCCTATTGGATAGGGTTACATTTCTATATACAACTGAGTGTGTGTGTGTGTGTGTCTATTTTTCCTTCCATCTTTGAACCAATTCCAATGAGAGTAAATTTCACTATAAAAGTTCTTTCTTGCATGCCTCCTTTATGTGAGATTTGCCCCCATTCTACCTCATCCTTTCCCCTTTTCCCAGGGAATCATCTTTATCACCCTTACATTCTTTTTTTAGAGATGATCTGTAATAGCAAGCACCCTGACAAACCCAAGATGGCCTGATAGCACAGGTTCTTAGATATGCTTTTCTGAAAGGAAAGCAACTTTTGAGGTGTCAGCAATCTTCTTTAATCACATATACCAACAGAGAAAATACAGGGAGAGAAATCAATACCAACAGAAAGGACTTCCAACTGTCTGACCATTACATACATACATAGTAACCAGAGTAAAAGAAGCACCAACATCTGGGTTTTCAAAGCCAGGGAAGAGGAGCTAGGCTCCTAACAGCTACCCAAAGTCTCATTTGGCATAGGAACTTTCTTCCAAGGAGTAAGCCCCAAAGCAAAACCTCACCTCAGAGTACACATATACTTTTCAGAGTCAGAGGGCATCACAACCCTCAGGAAGTGGCTCATTAGAAATTAACAGAAGGTGTGGGCCCTCCTACAAAACAAGCCTCCCCTAATCAAGCAACTCTCATTAACATTACATCATCCCAACAAAATCAACTCATGCCTGTGCCCTTTATCTATGTAGACTCCTCTAACAGCCCTAATAATGACAAAATTGCATCTTTCCACATAGGAATATAAAAAGTTTTATTCCATTGAGTCTTTTATGATTTCTCTTTCATGTTTACCTTTTTATGTTTCTCTTGAGTCTTGTGTCTGAATGTCAAATTTTCTGTTCAGCTCTGGTCTTTTCATCAGGAATGCTTGGAAGTCCTCAGTGTCATTAAAAATCTACTTTTCCCACTGGGTAGGTTAGTCTTGGTTATAATCCTAGCTCCTTTGTCCTCTGGAGTATCATACTCCAAGCCCTCCACCCCTTTAAATGTGGAAGGTGATAAATTTTATGTTTTCCTGACTGTGGCTCCCTAATACTTGAATTATTTCCTTCCGGTTGCTTGCAGTCTGAAATTTATGCTCTGGGCCTGAGCCCACCCTGGTGTTATAGACCTCTTCTATAGACTTCCTAAATGGTCTTAGTCTAGAAAAATGCCTTCCCTCTGACCTTTTGTTGACTCTTCCCTGCCAAAATTTGACTTGAGGTGCTATTTTAAAGTTATTAGGAGGGGCATGTGTGGAGAGTTCAGCTGGGTCTCAGCCTGTACTCTACCATCTTGGCTCTGCCCCACAGGCTTTTCTGCATAGATGTTCCACCACCATCACCCCTCAATACACTGCAAGTTTCTTAAGAGTAGGAACTAGTTCATTTTTGTCATTGTATTTTCAGTGACTAAGGCATCACTGGCCTATTGTATGTGTCTGATAAATGTGTTGGTAATGGGGGTGTGCTTTTCTGGACATATTCTAGGCCTAAGATTTTTATCACACCAGTTACGGGATATTACTTGGGATGTTGGATGTATTATGAGATGTTAGAGCTTCCTGTGTTAGAGCTACTAATTCCACAGTTTGTCCCCTATATTCTGTGCATTTTTATAGAGCAGGGATGGAGAACCTGCAGCCTTGAGACCACATGGGGTCTTCTAATCCTCAGTGCAGCCTTTTGACTGAGTTCAAGTTTTACAAAACAAATCCTTTTACGAAGAGGATTTATTCTGTGAAGGTTGGATTCAATCAAAGAGCTGCACTTGAGGACCTAGAGGGGCACAAATGGCTTTGAGGCTGCAGGTTCCCCACCCCTGAAATGGAGGCATATGAGGAGGCAGAGAAGGAAATAAGAATTCCTGTCATCTACCAAGTGTTGGGCACTGTGCTTAAAACTTTGACAAATATTACATCACTTGTACCTCACCATGACTCTGGGAAGTAGGAGCTATTATTATCATCTTTTTACAGGTGAGGATACTGAGGCAAACCGGTGAAGAGCCTTGCCCAGGGTCACAAAGTTAGTGAATATCTGAGGACAGATTTGAACCCAGGTCTTCCTGACTCCAGACCCAGTATTTATTCATTCAGATACCTCATAGCTGCCTCAATGAGTGTTAGCACTGGTTTCTTCCTTGGAATTTGTCTCCTGTATATTTCTGGATATCTTAAGTGTCATTAGGCTTCCTCTATTGGAGTGACTGCATGTGGTGTCCAGTTGGGTAGACAATCTTCCCACCACCTAGCTGCTGTAATATATACACATTTAAATTCGAAGTCTTTTTTAATGTTAGATTGACAGGTAAGCAGGCAAAGACATTCTTACTGACCCTTGTTGGGTGCACTGCATCCCCCATGAGAACCTGTAACTGCCGCCTTTCACATCATAGGCCAGAAATCCAAAGCCCACGTTGAGGTGCCCTTTGTATAATCAGATGTTCACATCTCCATCACGTTTGTCCTCTCCCACATCCTTGATCTTCATGGGCAGCCATGAGTAAAACATGACCAACGTCTCAGCCATGTTCTTAGATGTCTTGCCCATGATTTCATCACGTGAATCAGTGATTTCTACGTGACTTCAGGCATCATTGGTTCCCAAAGGAATCATCCGAAGTGGGCATGTGTCATCTGACAGGATAAGTTTTGGAGGTCCTGCCATGTCTTGGACACCTGGCTCAGGAAGACAGCAGACCTCCAGTGCCATGAGTAGGTCCACCAGTGGCATCTACCTCATCAGTCCTCAGAGGTCAATCAACTGCTTCTTCCTCAGAGTGTCTGGCAATCCCCTCTTTACAGAGAGCCTCAAATCTGCTCCTTAGGTCAAAGCCTGCCTGAGATTCTTTCTCCCCTTCCTCCATGAGGGGACATTTCTTCCCCACTCTAACTTCCTGGCACCAGTCAATTTTTACTCAGCCTCTAGAGATTCTATTTGTTTCTAAACTTTGGTTTCAAACTGAAGGCTCAGGGATGGGCTGGGGAGTGAAGAGGGGTCTCTTTGCTGCCTTCATTCTCTCTTCCAAGGAAGGAGGCTACTGTGGCCTGAAGACACACTCTTGGTGGACTACTGCTCCAATTTAAGGAATCAAGTACAAGTCTCAGCAATGAAGCTAGAATCCCTCCCCAAAGATCAATAGGAATGTTTTATAAGACCTTCCAAGACATCCTGCTTTAGGCTTTCTCTGAACAAAGCATGAACTGAAAATAAACACAGAAACAATTAAAATAAAACATTGTTAATAATCAGTAGTCTTTGTTTGGTAGCCCATATCTGACTGTAGGCCCACATTGTCTCTGTGGATGAAATTCAACTAGTGTCTCCAATCTGAAGCCTCCCAGGTCTTCTGCATTCACTATCCCCCTCAAAGCTGTCATTAGCACTAATGTCACATCTGTAAAGGTGGGGCACCCTTGACCATCAATTACAAAGCACAACAAAAACAGAAGCACCACTGTGATTCAGATCATAAATGTCACTACCTACCATCCCCAGCTACATGCCTTTCCAAGTGATGTATTAAGTCCAATTAGATTAACATTAAACCTAATTCCCATTCCATTATAATCTGGAAATCCATTAATGACATATCACCATATGAAATGTGATGTATCAAGCCTAAATTCCAAATATAAATCCAAATTCCTTGTTGGGTGGAGAGTAGGGGACAGGGCTGGGGTTACGGAGGTGTCAAGCTGAAGAAGAAAGGTTTCTGGTCCCTCCTAAATTCCCCCACCTTCCAGGTAGATGGGGCAGTCTCTATCTCCTTCTATTCCTTTCTAGAGTGAATTTATCTGGCCTCCTTCTTTGGGGGTGAGGGGTTTCCTTAAACCTCCCAAGGTATAACAAAGGGACACCTGAGATGCCCAAGGTGATTGCCTTCAGAGGTAATAATTAGGGCTCCTTTTTTTCTAAACCTTCTCCTTTCAATTAAAGCTGTATACTCATGCCACAGGCTTTGTGGCTATCCCTTCCTTCATGGAAATTCTGAGGCACAAATCTATAAATTCTCTTTCATTTAGATCCTGAGCCCCCAGCTGGGAAAAATTCCAACCTTTTCCTACAGAGATACAATTTCCACTCTCTCATTTTCTCTTTCACCCTGTCCCATCTCCCATTGCCCAAAAGAAAACATATCCAAATCAGAAGACACTGTGGTCCACCATACTTTCATCTTACTCTGTCTTCAATATGATTTAACAGAAATGCTAACAAACCTGAAAGAACAGGTAGGCTCTCCCGGGCTGAAAATGTCCACATGGACCAGTCAGCTGCATCCCCAGTGGGTTTATCTCTTTGGCCAAGGTGGGCTCTGGACTCATCAGCTAGAGGGTGGCATCCAGTCCTGGAAAATCACTTGCCACAGCTCAGGTGATCCCCAAGATGCTGCCAATGACCTTTCCTAGATGGAAATTCTACCATCTGTGAAACAATACTAGAAAATCTCTAAAAGTCTCTCCGAATCTCTGGAATCATCTCTTCTAGAATAATTTCCTTTCTGATATTTCCCATCAGCTGCAAAATGCCCTTCTTTTTTCTTGGTGTGATGGTCTTTTCTCCTGTGGACAAAAATGAGCCAAGCGGTCCATGCCTACAGGCTGCTTTAAGGAAATTGAAGTAGACAGAGATAAGCAACTTGCCCAGGGTCACCCAGCCAGGACATGGCTGAAGCCAGCTGTATCTCAAGGTGCTGCCCTGACTGACTCCCACAGTCCTATATCATGTTTGCCTGCATGCTTGTACCTTTCTTGGTCTTGTCTTAGTCATGGGGCCTCAGAAGGTGAGTTAGGAGAGGTTTCAGCTCAGTCCATAGACCAATGGAATTACCAGTCAGAGGTACCTGATAAGAGGCCTTCTAATCAAGGCTTGAAAATCATACCCTCACATTGCTGCCTAGCCAGCTCACTTTGGAACAGCTTTCAACATTATGGAATTCCCTGGCATGCAGCCTAAAACTTCCATTTTGTAACTTAACGTCTGACTCTGTGCTTGGCACACAGTAGGCTCTGAACTAGTGCTTTTATCCATTCTACCCAGTGGTCCTGATTCTGCCCCTGGAGCCAAGGCAGTGGCCCTTCCAGTACCCAGAAGCTGAACTTTTCGGAATCAGGTGAAATTTGTGTTGAAAAAGAGACAAAATTGGAGAAACAGACAGATGAGTGAATTATTACCTGGGAACTCCAAAGCTCAAGGATGGGTGGTGGAAATTCTTGGCTCAGGAGTGAGCAAAGAAACCCCCTAGAAGCAGGGCTGGGTTAAGCCCATGAGCAGACCAGGGGGAATCCTCAGCTCATAAAGAAGCTTGGAATGGTAAGCCCAGGATCTAGAGCAATTGTAATGGAATAAGGAGTTCACTTCTTCCTGGAAAGAGGATGGAGAGGGATACCAGCAGATGGCCTCTCACTGCCTTGAAGATGAGAGAAGACAAGAGAAAACTCAGCTCTGAGATTCTCCCTCTGCTGCTGCCCCAGAGGGAAGAGGAGGCTGGACAAAGAGCTGGCTCTGTCCTCTGGGGATGAGAATAGGAAGAGCTGGGTGGGAACAGGGCTAGGGACTACTGCCCCCACATCAACCAGGAAAAGGTGCACCCCACCTAGTGGTGCTCACATCCTAGCCCCCTGCTCAGCCCTGAGGCTGCTGATAAGGCATCTCTGACCTGCTTTATTTCAGGTCCTTCTAGTTTTGGATGAGAGGGGTCCCACCCCTTAATGAATAGGAAAGCAGCCCTCCATCTGTGCTCCATCTGGGGTAACTCCTGGCCCAGCAGAGGCCAGAGAGGGAAGAGCCAACTATGTTCCAATTATAAAACCTGGTGTCCAGGGGTAACTACAGTTTGGCAGGCATTCGTTCTACTGGGCAAATGTTCAGTGTGTGTTTGAATGTGCTGGATGCAAGGACAGGGCTGGCATGTGGGACTTTATCCCTCCAGGGAAGTCCTAGAGGGGGAAAGTCCTTCCACCAGTGCTGGTCAGCATCTTGTCTGCAACTTATAGAACTGAGAACTCAAAGACAAAAATGAAGCATTCCTGCCCTCACTGGAACAATAGCAGAGTGGAAGCTCCGCTGCGGGGGGGGGGGGGGGGGGGGGGGGGCGGCTCCCACAGTCACGCCCACCACATGATGCCTGAGCAGGTGATCTCCTAAAGTCTGTGCGTGGAAATGAACTGTGCCCAAGAGGGAAGAAACGGTCATGTATTGGAAAGACTTTGGGCATGTTCCCTCCTCTGTCAAGTGGTGGGTGTGGATTAGGGGGACAGATATGTGAGCCTCTGGATTATAGTAATACTAATGCTAATGATAAATAGGTTAGATTTATTATAGCTCTTATCAAATTCCAAGGACTGTGCTAAGTGCTGTACACTTATTATGTCATTTGATCCTGGAACAGAAGTGAGGGAGATGATATTATTTTACAGACAAGGAAACTGAGACAAGGGGCAGCTAGTTGGCACAGTAGATAGAATACCAGGCCTGAGCTGGAAAGACTCATCTTCCTGAATTCAAATCCAGCCTCAGACACTTACTGGCTGTGTGACCCTGGACAAGTCACTTCACCCTGTTTTGCCCAGTTCCCTCATCTATAAAATTAACTGGAGAAGGAAATGGCAAACCACTCCAGAATTTCTGCAAAGAAAACCCAAGTGGGGTCATGAAAAGTTGGACATAACTGAAGAACCACAAAGTGAGGCCAACAGAAGAGGAAGGAGAAGAAGGGTCCTACTGGATAACTAGAATAAGGGGAGAAGGTGTGGCCGTCCCCCACTCCCACCACAGAAAATGGGACATCACTGGTGAGTAATGGTAGCTAAGAGCTGAGCAAATGAGAGCCACCCAGATACCTCAGTACAGGATGCGATCTCAGAGGTGGGGGTCCGCAACCTGGCAGTTAGGGTCTGAGGGCTGAAGGAGGTGACCTGGGCTGAGCCTGGGGCTGTAAAACGAGGCAAGGCTTATCCCCAGGAGTCCAGAGATCAGAACCAAGACAACGAGTAGTGCGAGATCAGAAAGCTCGGTGCCTGGCGCTAACCACCTCTCTCTCCGTGACACTGATCCAAACACCCAAGACAGCCTTCCCTAGTCAGAGCGATCTCCTTCATCCTGGGGACACAGGTGGCTCCTACCCCTCAGCCCTTAGCCAGATGGGCCTGAGCTCCCTCCTCACTCGGAGAAGAGCTCTGCAGACCCTTGGATTAGACGTCCAAGTCTCAGGCTGCTGGTCTCCTTCCCTAGGGACCTCAATGACGGGGAAACACCGAAGGGATGGGACAAAAATGGCCCAGCCCCAAACGTGGCCAAGGAGCACCAGCTATTCTCCTCTCCAGGGAAGGGGATGTGAGTTCCAGGCCAGCCTCCAGCTTACCCTTGCCTTGGGGGAAGCCACAGGCTCAGTCAGGCACCCTGGACCCTCTAACAGCCCAGACCGAGCTTTGTTTCCTCTCCCCTCTCAAGGCCAAAGCAAGTGACTCAGGGGGCTCAGACATGAGTAATTGGTGGAGAACACACCCATCCATCAACTCTACCAACTGGAGGAAAACTAGCAGCGAACAGGGAGGCCCTACCAGACCATCGTCCACCTCCGAGCCCTGTTCCACTCTCTAAATGCTTTTGATGCTAGTGGAGCGAAAAGAGGAGACTGGCCGTCCTTTTGGGCAGCTGCCACCCTGGCTAGTGTGCTGGCTTGAAGAGAAATGAGGTGATGGGAGGGCGGGAAGAAGGGAGAAAGGGAAGGAAGGACTCAGAAAAAAGAAAATAATGGACTACTGAAAGACTTCTCTCCTGCCTAGGCCTCGGCCGTCTTCCAGTGGCTGCTCTCGGACCATCTCTGTGCCTCGCCTCCTGGCCTGCTGCCTCCCCAGCAGGCCTACCTCCTTCCATAACACCTTCGGCTCCTGGTAAGGATCCTTTTTCATTCCTAACCCAGACCAAGCCCCCTTTTACATCATCCTGTCCCCACCCAGGCTCTTTCCTACATCCTCCCACCCCCAGCTCTGAAAATTGTAATCAAATCAACTCCAGTGTTCCAGGAAATGTTGAGTGAATCAATCAATCTGCCTCTGCCTCTCTTCTCTATCTTCACCGTGCTGAGGGAAGTGGGGGAGGGCTGGCAAGACCCAAAGCCTGGAGGGAGCCCCTAGATTGTAGAGAGGGAACAGATGTCAGCCCAGGGATCAACATCTCCAAGAGGGTCCAATAGAGTACTGGGGGGTCTAGGAAGGCTTCTGGGAGGAGGCATTTGTCCTGAACTTTAAAGTCTGGCAGGGATTGGGACCAATAGAGAGGGAGAAGAAGGGTGTCCAAGAAAGAGGGGGCAATCTGATGGACTTTGGGAGATCCCAGGGCATGCTTCAGGGCACTGCATGGCCTGACCAACTCCCTTACCTCCACCCCCACCCCCATCCAGTCAGGGAAACAGGGTCCCTGTTGAATGATGGGCACATCCAGTCCATTGTGTGAGGGTGACTCTTGGGTAATTCACCGAATCCTGTACCTCTGAACTTGGGTTTTTTTGAGTGTCCATGCTCCTTGGAGAGGGAGGAAAGCCCAGTGGGGAGAGCTCTGGGCTTGAATTCAAGAAGCCAGGATTGGAGCAGCTACTGTTTTGTTTCCCAGTCGTGTGAGCCTCTGATCCCCAACAGAGATGAAATTAGACTAGGGTGAGAGAGCTGGGCGCCATAGCCCTGAAATGTGAAGAGGTTGCTGGAAGTATTCTCAGGCCCTCAAAGGCACAACAACTGAGCTGAGCACCAAGGGATTCCAAGATAGGAATCTCTCAGATGAAGGAGGCCCCTACTTCTGGCCCCAACCCCCCTCCTCCCTACCCTCCTCAGTCAGGAGCTCTGGGCTCTGAGAGGATGATTGTGTGCAGTGTTCCAGGATGTGGTCCCTCCCCCTAGCCCGACTGTGATTCCATGAGGGTAGAGGATCTCAGTGCTAGGCAGACAGGGACCCAGAAAGGCTATGCTCTATAACTGATTCTTGAGATTCCACGCAGTCACGGCCCCCCCCCCCCCGCTGCCCTACACCTCAGTCACCCCTAGACAGGTGGAGGAGCCTGCAGAGGTCACACAGCGGTCTTGGCAGCAGAGCCTGGTCCCCTCTCTGCATCCCCTCTGCTCCTCACACCCCCACTCAGCTCTTGGGGCATAATCTCTAAAAGTGAGAACTTGTTCCATCCTGTGCCCTGCGTCAGCTTCCATTGTTGACAAACCCTTCCTGGGTGAGGATAATGAGTGTGAGTTCTTTGGGGGGGGGTTTGAGACCCACCTGCTGCTGCCTTCATGATCACCCCCCTCCCCCACCGAAGAGGCCCCAAAGCTCATCACAGACCCAAGGAAGGCTTTGTAAACAGCCAGCTTCGGAGGAAAACAGGCTGGAAACAGAGAGACAGAGACAGGGACAGAGATAGGGGGCTCAGAGAGAGACAGAGACAGAGACCAAGAGACAGAGACATGAAAATAGACAAGGAAAGAGATACAGAGATAGGGACAGAGAGATAGAAATAGGGAGATGGAGAAAGAGACAAGAAAAGATGCAGAGACAGGGACAGAGAGACAGAGGTAGAAATAGACATACAGACACACACACACACATACACACACACACACCTACTATGTACCAGCCAGTGTGGAAAGGGCTGTACAATGATGATTCCATTTTATCCTCACAACAACCCTGGGTAGTATGGGCTATTATTAACTCATTTTGAAGTGGAGGAAACTGAGGCAGAAACAGTTTAGGTGACTTGCCCAGAATTCCATAGCCAGTAAGTGTGGGAGGTGGGGTTTACACACACACACACACACACACACACACACACACACACACACACACACGTACACATACTCTGAGCTATGAGGGAAGGAGGGCCTCTCCACGTTGAGGTGGTTCCAGTACTTCCTGTCCAAGCAGCCCAGAAAGGACTTTCACCAGGGGTTAGGGAGGAGCTGAGCCCAGGAGCTAGGAGAACCACTTCTAGGTGAAGATCCTACTCTGTCCATTATAGGGAGAGGACACCAGCTGTGCCTGGGGGAGGGACTGGAAAAGCCTGCTGGAGGCCAGAATCCTGGAGAACTCTGGAGCCCCTGTTCCCTTACAGAGAGCAACTGATACCAACAGTAGCCTCAGAGGTAACTGTTTGGCATGAATAAAATGCTAGGTGGAGGGTCAGGAAGACCTGAGTGCAAAGGCTACTGGCTAAGGAATTCTGGGCAAGTCACCTAAACTGTTTCTGCCTCAGTTTCCTCCACTGCAAAATGAGTTAATAATAGTCCATACCACCCAGGGTTGTTGTGAGGATAAAATGGAATCATCATTGTACAGCCCTTCCCACACTGGCTGGCACATAGTAGGTGCTTAATACATGCTTGCTTACTTAGGGCCCACTTGAAACCCAACCCAAGCCTCCGTAGTCCACATGGCATGCAGCCAGCTCTGGACAAGAGCCCCTAAGGGGGACAGCAGGACCAGAATGAGGACCCCAGTGGACAGAGATATTTGGCATCTTTTGAACCACAGCTGTGGTCTGTCCTTTCACCAGTCCTGACACAGCTGCAGAAGGAATCCTGAGACACAGACCACCCGAGCTGTGCTGTGCCTCTGCTCTCTTCTACAAATAGGCTCAAAATGGGGGAAGGACACCTCGGCAGAAGCCAAAGAGCTTTCTCTGTCTACCTTCCATCTGCTGACCAACCAGTTCCTTCTCAGGTGTGGCCAGGAGATTCTGGCTCAACATGTACTCAAATCTCTTGGGTTCTGGCCTTACACCCTCATTTTATACAGACCCCATAGACTATTACCAAGTCCATTCCCCTAATAGAAGAGACCTCTTGTCACATCTAGGGAGAAGTCTAGTCTGTATTCAAAACTAGTGAACAATCCTGATGTGTTTGCACCTGATCAATGTATCCAGTACAGCACTTTATTCCTTACAATGAAGAGGATTGTGTAATTGTCTAGGTGGACTCCCATCCTTACACGAGTGTGGCTTCACCAAGAACAAATCAGGCCATACTAATTTCATTTCCTTTTTTTACAGGGTTACCAGACTGGTGCATCAGTGAAACTTGCTTAGATTTTATCAAAGTGTTTGACAAAGGCTCTCACGCTATTCTTCTGGAGAGGAGGGCGGGGAATGGAGAGATGCCGGCTAGAAGATCACACAATGAGATAGATTTGTTGGATAGGCTAGACCTTGTTTAAGATCTGTCTTTTGTTGTTTTTTCTGCTTACAACCTCGATCTGTTGGGGAAACAGTATTCCTGACATTTTCCAAACATTGGTCATTAGAAAAATCTGGAAACTAAACCTCACAAAATAAAGGTATGGTTTGGCAGGGGGTGGGGCTAGGAGAGAAATCACCCACAGAGACACAGAGAGAGACCAAGAGAGCAACACAGACAGAGTGTGAGAGAGATAGAACACAAGAGAGTCAGTCAAAAATACACAGAAAGGAGACATGTCGAGGAGAGGGAAGAGAAGGTAGGGAGAAGAAGGGAGAAACAAATGCAGACAGAGGGGAGGAAGGGAGAGAGAGAGACAGACAGACAGACAGAGAGACAGACAGAGACAGACAGAGACAGAGAGAGACAGACAGACAGAGAGACAGACAAAGAGACAGAGGAGAGAGAGAGAGAGAGAGAGAGAGAGAGAGAGAGAGAGAGAGAGAGAGAGAGAGAGAGAATATTTCCTGGAAATTCTCAGACACGTGGACTCTAGGGGAAATTCTTAGCTCAATAATGAACTTAGCTCAATAAATCCAGTAGGACTTGAGACATGTCAGGCACACAGACGACCAAGGGAAATTCCTAGCTTAGAACAAGCAATACAACTCTATCAAAAATGTCTCTGGTATAATGAAAATAGAATCCTTAACAAAAATCCTAAAAATAGATGACACATAGTTATTCTGGGGAAAGAATGGCAATGGACTAATGACCAATACCTGTCACAGTCCCTGATCAGCTTGCCATGTGATCCCCTGGAAGGGCAGAAAGAGGCACAGAACTCACCAGAAGAGAGGAAAGGATGGAGACAGAGTCACTTGGCTGTTGCTCTCCTAGTGACTTGAAGAGGACAGAGAATGGTCCTGAGAAAGACCCTGGAAGGGTCTTTGGCCCTTAGCAAAGGGCCTTAATTTCAAGCCATGGGAGGACAGCCCACAGGGAGCAAGGATACAAGAGCTGTGAGGGGCACTTATCCAGCTTTCCAAATTCTAGAGTCTGCTTCTAACTCTGACTTTGAAGCTTCAGAGGCCTATAGGAAAAAGGAAGAAGATGACAGAGAGGATCCACCACCAGCTGCCAAGGACCAGAGTCAGTGAACAGGGTTTATGTGATGATCCTGACCTAAAGTGGATGGGACAGTCAAAGAATTGGGGGAGTATGAATATCTGCTGAAGGAACCTTGGATATTTAGCTTGGAGAAAAAAGGGGGGTTTAGGGGAGAACATTATGGTTTCTTCAAGTACTTAAAGGAGGATCACATGGAAAAAAATTAAATTCCTTTTACTTTAGTTTAGTTGAATGGTCATACCCAAAGAGAATTCATTAATGGTTCACTTTCAGGTTGCAAAGAGGACTCTGGTGGAGTTTCCCAGAGATTCATGATTGGGCCGATGCTTTTGGGCATTATGATCAATGACTTGGATGAGGTCAAAGATAGCACAACAGGAGGAAGGAGACCAGTTGGAAGAAGCTAGACAATCATGTTTAAAAAGGAGTAGTTAAAAAAAACTGAGGGGGAGTTTAGGAGTATATATAAAGTTACATACCATGTAGAAGAGGGATTAATTTTATTTTTTTACTTAGTTTCAGGGGACAAGCCTAGGAGCAAAGGATAGAAATTACAAAGAGTCAGATGGAAATCTGACATCAGGAAAAGCTTCCTAAACAAAAGCCATCCAAAAGGGAGATGGGCTGCTGTAAGAGGGACTGGAGAGCCCCCTCTTTGGAGGTCTTCATGCAAAGGCCAAATGCTTAGAAAAGTAGAAAGGACCAGGTTGGAGATGGCTTTAAAAGTTAGAGTATTTTATATTTGATCCTGAAGGTGACAGGGAGCCACTGGAGTTTATTGAGAGGCAAAGGGGGTGACAGGGCAGATTTGTTTTAAGAAGATCCTTTAGGAAGATTTAGAGCTGAGAAGAGGATGGTCTGACATAAGGAGAGACTAGAGGCAGGCCAATCCATAATCCAAGAGTGAGATGATAAGGACCTTCATCAGGAGAGGAGAGGGGAGAGTGGGAAGTGGTATTCAGAAGATACTGCAGAGGTGAAATCAGCAAGAGATACTGTAAAGATGAAATCAACAAGAGATGATGTAGAGGTGAAATCAGCAAGAGATACTGTAAAGATGAAATCAACAAGAGATGATGTAGAGGTGAAATTGACAAGAGAGTCTGTAAAGGTGAAACTGACAAGAGATGATGTAGAGGTGAAATCGACAGACCTTGGCACCATATTGGATGTGGGGTGTAAGAGATAATGAGGAGTCCAGGATGATTCCTACCATATGGGCCTGGAGGGCTGAGAGGAGAGTGGTACTCTCAACACTTCCATAGGGAAGGATTTAGGGGGAAAGATAATGAGTTCACTTCTTAGGGATAATCTTTGAGGATATTTTGTTCAGGTACGTGATGGACTAATTGACTGCTGAAATCTCTTCCAGCTCTGAGATTGTGTGATTTGGGAAAGAGAGAAGAACAAGAGGCAAGTGAGGTCAGTTAGTCAATTAGCATTTATTAATTGCTTACTATATGCCAGGCACTGAGGGGTCTGAGGCCCAGCAGAGGGAGAAGAAAGAGGAAGAGAGTGGAAATGTGGGGAAGGCTACCACTCCACGTTCCACAGCAGAGGTAAGCGAGAAAAAATATAAAGGGAAATGGGGTTGCATAGATAGAGAAATGAGATAGGTTGAATTGCTTCCGCACAGAGCCAGACACAGGAAACTGGCCACAAAGCTAACAAAGGTGCCCTGAAACTAGAGAGAGAAGAGAGGGAGATGCCTGGGCTGGCAGAGCTGGAGAGAAGACAGCCTTCACATCACCAAGACTGACATCCATGTCCTGGCTCTGTCCTACTGCCTAGGGTGGCAAACATGATTATTGAGAAAAGCTCCAGGGGGCACCCAGCTTGATAAGGGCTACTCTGCTTTATGACCTTATTCTCCAGTGTCTCCAGACACAATGTGTCCCTATTTTTTAAAGCCAAAATGTGATTTACTTCACGCAGCAGGATCTAGCATTCTCCTTTCAAGGTGGTCTTTTCTTGGCCTTTAAAACTTCATAGGTGCAGGTCCAGGAAAGAGATGAGTGTCTTGGGTATGGAGCACTCCACCCAATTACGGAGCCAACTACTTGAGACAATAGAGCTGTAGTGGGGCTTATTGATCACCTAGAGTCAGGAGGGCCTGAGTCTCATCTAGCCTCAGACACTAACTGTGTGCAGCCCTGAGCAAGTCATCTGACCTATGTTTGCCTCAGTTTCCAATACATGAAGTCAAGAAAATGGCAGCACCTACCTCTGCTGGGGATCAGATGAGACAGTATTTGTAGTTTGCAAATGTTAAAGCGGCACATAAACGTGAGCGATGATATGGCAATGATGGTGATAATGTTCAATTCCCTTCTATTTATAGAAGAAGAAACTGAGGAAGGAATTTGAGGTCACATAGGTAGCAAGTAGCAGAGAAAGTCTAAGAAGATCATGGTTCTGGATGCTCACAGTTGACTGGGAGCTATCTGGCATTGGTATCAATTACTTGAGCAAAGGAGTGGATGGGCAGGCAGGGAACCTCTTGCAGGGGGGAGCAGACTAGGTTTTTATCCACTCACCTTTCCCTTCAAGAGGCTCCCACTGGTCTGTCATCCTCCTTCTCTCTCCCCTCACCTTACAAAGACCAGGACCTTATTCTCTAATAGATTTTGAATTACCTTTTTCAGACCCATCTTAGCTCTTTCCACAATTGGACTTGTTACAGCAGCTAGGCAGCCAGTCCCAGAGATGGCATCTCTGGCAGGTGCACCAAGCTGTCTCCTGCCTTGGTTGGAGCATAACTCTGTGCCATACTTTGTGACAGCTTCTTCCCTTTTAAAGGGACTCACAAGCTTCTTGTTTCCTGGTAATATAATCCTGGGAGCCCCTTTTGATAACATGTGAAAGTGTAGGAGGGAACCAGGGAATGTCATCAGAGAGATGAGCTGTAGAATCCCTTTCTCACCTTTGAGTGGGGCATCTGCTGGGAGGTGTGATTTAGGAACCTGTCAGGGAGTTAGAACAACATGTGGGTGTAGCCCTGAGGCAGGGAGAGGGGGAGTCAGCCCAATTAGAGACAGTGGAGATGGCAGAGCCAAAGCAAGCCCACCAGTTTGGACATATTCTTGACCCTTCTGGAGAACAGAGTTTCTCCCTGTTTCCCATGGGAGGCAAAGCCTTCCTGACTCTCTCTGCCAAATACCAAGTGGGGGTCAAGGAGGTCAGCCCCTTCCCTTGGAATAATGAGGCTGAGCCTACCCCTTGCCAGCTAGGGTGGAAGGGAGGGTCAAGAAGTATCTCAGAGGTCTAGCCATTAGCCTCATTGAGTTAAAGTTTCTGAATGTTAAATGTTCTTGGTATACAATGTCTGACCTGTAGGGAAAGGCATGCAGGGATGATAATGGATGACTAGTAAAGCCTGCTGCAGAATGCCTGGGATGCCAGCTCTCTGCCCCTGTCCTCCTGTCATGTCAATGGACATGACTGACTAAAGACCTCACCCAAACCAGGTAGCCACAAATATTTCCTTTGTTCGACCTTTAAGTATGAACACTTTTTAATTTAAATCAAAATATTTCCCTGTGAACTTCAAGGAAGGAGCATTGATTTTCCTCCATAGAGACTTTGACAAAAAGACATCTCTGCCATGACAAAGGTTGTAGCCTATTAACGGCAGGGAAGGGATAGTTGGCCTCATTGGGGACATTAATGAGGTGGAAACTAATGGGGAAAAAATTGATCTCTTCATAATTTGTCAAGTGAGATGTAGTTTAGCTGAAAATCTCATTACTAACACTGCTCTGCAAAATGGTCCCAAAACTCATCAAAAGTCAACTTTATGAAGTGGTCCCTCCCAAGCACCACAAACCCTACTTGAACAGTCCCCCAAATGGCCAGGTAAGCAACGGAATTACAACAAAAATAGACATGTGGTAAAGTGGACATGCACTGGGAGAAGGAAGGAACCCCTGAATCCTTCGTGAGTCTGGACAAGCTGTGAAGCCTCCTTGTTGAGGCCTCTGTAACCCAGCCCCCAGCAGCCTCTGTTCTCTGAATGAACTTCAATATTCCAGCAACAGTGAAGTGGAACCCTGAGAAATGGGTAGAGTTCACACGGCCAAGATGGTCATTAGAAGCAGGCACTCATAGAGCACCCCTATTCCCACACTAAAGGGGTACATAAAATTAAAGAGGTGTGTGTTCGTCCTTTGTTGCTGAAGAAGACCATGCCATCAGAGAAATAATGACATGACCTGCACTTGACTTTGTTTTAAGTGAGGGAGGGCTGTGCAGGTCACCAGCCTCACTTCTCCAGAGTCATCTGAATCCAGTGACCAGATATTCATCAGGATGACTGCAGATGACTCAGGATGAGGCAATTGGGGTTAAGTGACTTGCCCAAGATCACACAGCTAGTGAGTGTCAAGTGTCTGAGGTGAGATTTGAACTCAGGTCCTCCTGACTCCTGCACTGGTGCTCTATCCACAGTACCACCTAGCATAAAACTAAAGAGGTAGACTTGGAGACAAGGAGGACAGTCAAGAGGAACAGTAACCTGCAGAGGTTTGCATAGATGTATGGCCCCTAGAACAACCTTCATGTGCTGAGCAGCCAAAACTAGGTGGGTACCAGAAGAAGAAAGAGAGCCTCAGCTCAAGAAAGAAAAAATGACTTGGAAGCCTTGACAAAAGATGATAACTGGGGGAGATGAATCTATCCAGCCTCACTTGAATCTGGACAGAAGCCCACAAGTACCACCTACACAACCCAAAGGGGGGAAATGAAAGGGTGCAGAAGGGAACCAGGAACCTTGAAGAGCAACCTAGGTTTATTCCTTTATTGATACCCTGAGTTACACGGACTGTGTAGGTACAGAGGGAAGATGGGACCCACAGAAACCTGGAAGCACCTGGTTGGAAGAGGCCTCAGAGCTCCAATCTGGTGAAGAAAAATCATGTCACCTGAGCCCCCAGGAAGTGATTCTCCAGCCTTGCCCTGATGCCCTCCAGGGACAGGGAACCTCTGACCTCCCAAGCCAGCCCGGTCCCCTTTGGAAGAACTCTCAGTGTTCAACATTAATTTTCACTTCTCCTCTTTGCAGCATCTTTGTTCTGCCCTCCACAACCAAGCAGACCAAGCCTCTCTTTACCTTCCCGTTGTACCGCACACGGCTTCCCAGGAGAAAATGTCAGCTAGAGCCGCCCTAGAATCTGACTTCCGTGAGCACAGAAGTCTAGCAAAGGAAAGTGGGATATTGTTTTTATCTACTCAGGTTTTAGAGCTGAGGGATTATGGGAGTGGAACTTTGCATGGACTGTCGGATTCAATTGATGAGGCACTTAGTTTTTCTGAAATGCTTTTTCTTCTCCCTCTCTTTTTTGTTCTTTGTTTCAAGGAAAGGCTCTCTAGGTAAGGAAGGGGAAAGGATGCATTTGGCAATTAGCATGATGTAAAAACAAAAGATAGCAATAAGTGTTTAAAAAGAAAATAAAACAGGAAAACCAACCAATAATGGCGTGCCTTAGCCCAGCAGTTCTCAAATTTTGTGGTCTCAGAAATTCCTTTGCATTATTAAAAGTTGTTGAAGACCCTCAAAAAAGCTTTTATTTATGTGGGTTTTATCTATCAATATTTACCACCTGAGAAATTCAAATATCTTGGCATTATCATTATGAAAATTGTTAACTGCTCCTGCTCATCCTTCATTCTTGAAGAAGACTGCTCACACCATGGGGTGATGCCATGACTTGTGCATAAATTGGATCTAAGTGAGGTAGAGCTGCACAAAGTTGTTGGTCTCACTCCCTCCTCCAGACTCACCACTGAAATGTAGTTACAGGACAAAAGGCAGGAGGACTTGGAATGCAGTGTCTTGACCAAGCTCTAAGTACCCCACAATGCCTGTTCAAGCTGTCTTCATGGTCACTGGAACAAATGGTTCTCATTCGCCCGCTGCTCTGGGTAAGTCTTCACATGCTTGAGGTAGAGATCCCCTAACTTACCAGTGGGTTTGAGCCCTGTCTCTTAGCCCCTACGTAGTTTAGCCAGCGTGCCAAGACAGATTTACCAGGGTGTGACCACTGCCCATACTCTAGCTTTTTGGAGCCAGAGGAGAGCTGAGTGCCAGGTGGACACCAAAAGTGAATGAGCAGCCCTCCCACCAGAGATACTCATCCTCTCTGAACACCTCATACATCTCTACATTATGGGCACCTCAGAGAACCTCTGAAAGAACTTAATGGACCCCAGACCACACTTGGAGAACTGCTGCCTTTACCCAAAATTATGGCCATGTGATGTTGCTGTTGGAGCCTTCTAGTCACAGGAGACTCCTGACTACTCAGTAACGACCAAGCATTTAGATTTTAGCTGACCCATGACAGGACCTCCCAAACGTGAACACTTCTGCCAGACTAAAGATGTTTTCACCATGCAAGAGGGACAAGTGTAGCCCATGGGAGTGACATCTCTCAGTAATGGGTTCATATCCCATGGACAATGGATCTGAGACCTCCAACACCCCTTCCCAGGAGCTCTGAAGAAAGGCCAAGGCTTTGGATTAGCTGGTCCATGAGTGCACTTATGTGCCCACATGTGTGTGCACACACATACACGCACACATACACACAAGTGCACACATACACCCACACACATGCATACAAGCACATGTGTGCACATACATGCACAACACATGCGCACATGCAGAATTCTCTTGGTTATTGGCTGAATGCTTCATGTATGTATGCATTGCTGTCATCTATACACACCCAGCTGTGCTGGTCTCTACAGAGATAGGGAGCAATTCCTTTTGAGCCCCAGCCATGCCCTTGAGCCTGGCAGGGGCTCACTGTACAGGCCTCCTATCCCCATGTAATGGCCACATGCAAGTCTCTCTCTGCCTGGCAGGTGACATAATTGAGTGAAGAGCTCCCTGTGTCCCAGAGACCTGAAGGTCTAGAAATAGCACCAGGCAAAAGGTAACCCCCTCTCAACTTCACCAGTAAAAATCCTGGAAAGTCCAGAGAGGCCATTGAGAAGTAGGTGACTCAAGACTTACCCCCAGAATAGGTCCCTGGAGGATAGAAGAACTAAGCCAGTGCCTCCTGCCTTTGCCAGGGAAGCCTGAACTTGGCACCAGGGTGGAGGTTCCTCAGTTCAGAGAAGGCGTGGCCCGTTGGGAAGACCAAAAATCTCCCTTTGGGGAGCCCCAAGGCAGACATGCTAAGTAAGACCTGAGTGAAGTGACTATGCAGCCAAGGTCAGGCCAGGGGGTGAGCTGGCTTCATTTCCTTGCTGAAAGGGATCATAGCTCTTTGCGCTGAGATACAGAGCTCAGAAGTGGGATGGGGCTAAGTCCCACGCATCTTGGCAGAGACTGAGCATCAGCTCCCTCATACTGAGCCAGACCAGGACGTCTGCAGAGCAGCCAAAGCTGTCTTTGAGAATGTGATTGGCCAAACACTCCTATTTCTCAGGGTCAGGTTGCCCTGTTTGACAGGCAGGAACAGACCAAAAACAGCTAGTATAACCACAATGCGGAAGAGGGGGAGGAGGGAGGACATCTGCCTGGAGGAGAGACAGTTTATAATAAGATGCACTAAACCTGGAAGGAAGAGGAGGGCATGCATGAGTGTGTTCCCAGGTAAACTGAGGCAGAGAAAGAGACAAGCTTGCATGAAACCCAGGGATGAGCCTGTGAGCATTATTTTGCTGTCCAATCATATCTGTTCAGCTGTGTCCAACTCTCCATGACCCTGTTTAGGATTTTCTTGGCCAATATACTGGAGTGCTTCACCATTTCTTTCCCCAGCTCATTTTACAGATGAGGAAGCTGAGGCAAACAGGTGAAGTGACTTACCCAGGGTCACACAGCTAGTAAGTGTGTGAGGCAGAGCTACACATCATTGAAATTCAAGCAGTTGGCCCTGATCTCCCACAATTCACCAAGCTGTTAGAAGCCTCATCACAAAATGCAGGTCAACAGGGACCTCCAAAGTCAGTTGGTCCAGTCTCTGCTTGATGGAGGGACTCCCACCACTGACAGGTGAAGTTAAATCAGTCTGTTTTAAGACAGGAGGCTTGCTGAGTGGGCCAGTGAGCAGCAACCCTTACCTATAATCTCTTCCCCTGAGGATACTGAGAATGGTGGCTTGGGAATTCTGAGCCGAAGTAGGGCTAGAGCAGATTCAGTTTCTGGACTTAGCCTGACACCAACATAGGGGCCCCCTGAGGGGAGAAGGAGAAGGAGGAGGGCAGAGCTAGGCTGCCTGTGGAGCCAGCCCACATTAGACCCAGGAAGGCAAAGATCCCATGAGGGGCCACAGAAATTCCAGCCTGGGTGATAGAAGGAACCTCAGCCTCACAAATCACAACAAAGACAGGAGGGGAAAGTTGGGCTGCCTGTGGAGGTGGTGAGCTCCTCTCCTTGGAGATATTCAAGCAGAGCCTGGATGCACATTTATCAGGCAGGTTGTAGAACATAATCCCAGTGTGGGGTGGCCTGGGCTAGAGTACCCACCCCACCCCATACGTGAAGGTACCAGCACCTGGAGTCTTTCCTAAGGGTGAGCTATAATCTTCCTATGCCTAATAGTACTCTTTCTGGAGCTACATGGAAATAGTCTGCTAGAAACACCTCACAAGGTGTGATGCACATGTATTCCTGAAATAAACTGTCCACCTCTAGCTCATTCAAATGCCTGAGGAGCTCCAGTGCTGACAGCAGAGAGTGGGAGGCTGAAAGAGCAGCTGGTCACTCACCATGGACAGCAGGCTCACCAGGGGAGGGGTTGACAGTAACCTGCCCACTTGATCAGCACAGAGTATTCATTGTCAACACGTGTCCAGCCTGAGCACAGTTCAGCGTAGCCATCCCTGCAAGACCTCCATGTGAGTCTTGGCTGTAGCATTCACTAGCCATGAGAACATGGACAAAGTACAAGTC
The DNA here is from genome assembly GCF_028372415.1 of Notamacropus eugenii. Classification (NCBI taxonomy): domain Eukaryota; kingdom Metazoa; phylum Chordata; class Mammalia; order Diprotodontia; family Macropodidae; genus Notamacropus; species Notamacropus eugenii. The sequence continues at coordinate 760,981,500 of NC_092872.1, forward strand.
TTATCGTGCTCAGTTAGTAGGTAAATGATATTCAGGAGACTTACAAGGACAACTCCCCACATGGAACAGGGTTGAGTATTTCCTCCATAATTGATAAAATTTCAACGTATCAATTATCAGCTGAGCTCAGAGCCTCCATGCAAGTACATTAAATATCATTGATTTAATAAACTAGAAAAAATCTCCTTTTCCAACATATTATTCATATATCTTCATAGAGCACATACCTTAATTCCCTAGGATAAAATAAATATTAAAGTAATGAATATATAATTTATTAGAAATTAAATAATAAAACCGAAATAACTATTGACAGTATTTTAGCTATAAGGACTCCATTGAACACTTCATTTCTGAGGCCAGTCCTACACCATTTAATTTATTCAGGATGACAAAATTTCTTCTTAAGACATCTCTTCAAAGGAGGTGGAGCCAAGATGTGAAGTAAAGCCAGAGACTCGCCTGAGCTCTCCCCCAAATCCTTCCAAAATCCCTTTTAAAATGACTTAAACAAATCTTAAAACAGCAGAACCCACAAAAACATAGAGTGAAACAAATTTCTAGCCCAAGACAACTTAGATCCTCTGGAAAGATCTGCTGCCCCAGGGTGAGGGAGGAGTACAGCCCAGTGTAGATCATGCCAGCGCAGCCTCAACCAACCCAAGCAAACCAGGAGCAGGCCTTGGGAGTGTGAATCCAGTGGCAGCAGCGGTGGCAGCAGCAGTGGCTATTTCTGGAGCTCTCAGCCCACAGACAATAAGAGGGTTGAATAAGTGGTCGATTACAAGGATCACTGGGGAAGGACTCTGCTGCTTTGCCCATACTTGGGTTCAGGTCCTGGGAGACAGTCCCAGGGCAAGGAGGAGCACTAGCACAGCAGAGCTTTCAGCCACCATGGAGGGGGGACCCTCCTCATAGTTCCGGGGCTCAAAAGAGTGCTTGTGGTTTCTCACAGACCAAAGCACAGGCCAGTAGAGTAGGAAACACCTCTCCTTAGAGCTTAACACCTTGGAGGAACTGAAAACTTACTGGTTCCAGTAAGTGACTCTGAAAAAAGCTGCACAAAACCCCTAAAGCTTGGTGCACCCTCCACCCTGGAAGCAGAGCCCTACTTTAACAAAGAGTTAAGAAACAGGCTAGGGAAATGAACAATAGGGGAGGGGCAACTCCAACTACAGAAACTTGCTATGGTGATGAGGAAGATGGAAACACAAACTCAGAAGAAGACAACAAAGCCAAAGCTCCTGCATCCAAAGCCTCCAAGAAAAATATGAATTGGTCTCAGGCCATGGAAGAGCTCAAAAAGAATTTTGAACATCAAGTAAGAGAAGTAGAGGAAGAATTGGGAAGAGAAAAGAAAGTGATGCAAGAAAATCATGAAAAACAAGTCAAGAGCTTGGCAAAGGAAACAAAAAAAAATACTGAAGAAAATAACAACTTAAAAAACAGACTAGACCAAATGGTAAAAGATGTCCAAAAAGCCAATGAGGAGAAAATGCCTTAAAAAGTAGAATTAGCCAAATGGAAAAGGAGGTCTAAAAGCCCACTGAAGAAAAACTTTCTGAAAAATTAGAATGGAGCAAATGAAAGCTAATGACTTTATGAGAAATCAAAAAACAACAAAACAAAACAAAAAGAATGAAAAATAGAAGACAATAAGAAATATTCCATCGTAAAAACAACTGACATGGAAAATAGATCTTGAAGGGATAATTTTAAAATTATTGGACTACCTGAAAGTCATGATCAAAAAAAGGACCTAGACATTATCTTTCAAGAAATTATCAAGAAAAACTGTCCTGATATTCTAGAATCAGAGAGTAAAATAGATACTGAAAGAACTAACTGATCACTTCTTGAAAGAGATCCCAAAGTGAAAACTCCCAGGAATATTATAGCCAAATTCCAGAGTTCTCAGATTAAGGAGAAAATGTTGCAAGCAGCCAGGAAGAAACAATTCAAGTATCATGGAACCACGGTAAGGATAACACAAGATTTAGCAGCTTCTACATTAAAATACTGGAGGGCTTGGAATATGATATTCTGAAAGGTAATGGAGCTACCCAGCAAAAATGAGTATACTCCTTCAGGGGGGAAATGGGCATTCAATGAGATAGAAGATTTTCAAACATTCTTGATGAAAAGACCAGAGCTGAATAGAATACTTGACTTTCAAACATGACTCAAGAGAAGCACAAGAAGGTAACTAGGAAAGGGAAGTCACAAGAGACTTAATAAGGTTAAACTGTTTACATTCCCATATGGGAAGATGATATTTGTAACTCTTAAGACCTTTCTCATTATTAGGTTAGTTAGAAGGAGCATATATAGAGAGGGCACAGGTGTGAGTTGTATGTGGAGGGATGGTATATAAAAAATAAAATTAAGAGGTGACAGAGAAATGTACTAGGAGAAAGGGAAAGAGAGAGGTAGAATAGGGTAAATTATCTCACATAAAAAAGCAAGAAAAGCTTTTACAGTGGAGGGGTAGAGGGGGAACTTGAAAGGGAGTGAGTGAACCTTGCTCTCATCATAATTGGCTCAAAGAGATAATAACATACACGTGTAATTGAATATATCAATCTATATTACCCTATAGGAAAGTAGGAGGTGATGGAGATAAAAGAAGTGAGGTTGACAGAAGTGGGACAGATTGAGGGAGGGCACAGTCAAAAGCAGAACACTTTTGAAGAGGGACAGAGTGAAAGGAGAGAGAGAATAGAATAAATGAGGGGAATATGGTGTAGGGAAATACAGTTAGCAAGAATAACTGTGAAAAAAATTTGAAGCAAGTTTCTCTGATAAAGGCCTCTTTTCTCAGATAGAGAACTGAGTTAAATTTGTAAAAATAAGAGCCATTCCTCAACTGATAAATGATAAACAGATACGATCAGTTTTCAGATGAAGTAGCCAGTTATCTCTAGCCATAAGAAAAAATGCTCTAATTTACTATTGATTTAAGAAATGCAAATTTAAATAATTCTCAGGTATTAATTCATACCTATTAGATTGGCTAATGGGACAGAATAGGAAAATGACAAATGTTGGAGGGGATGTGGAAAAAATGAGACATTAATGCAGAGTTGGTGGAGTTGTGAACTGATTCAACTATTTCATAGAGCCCAAGAGCTACAAAACTGTGCATACCCTTTGACCTAGCAATACCAATACTAGGTCTGTATCCCAAAAGAGATAAAAGACAAAAAGGAAAATGACCTATATATATGTATAAAAATATTTAGCAGTTCTTTTCTGCATGCAAAGAATTAGAAATTCAGGGAATGTCCATCAATTAGGGAATGGATGAACAAGTCGTGGTATGCGATTGTGATGGAATACTATTGTATTATAAGACATAATGAGCAGGATGCTCTCAGAAAAACCTGGAAAGATTTGCATGGGCTGATGCAAAGTGAAATGTACTGTGTACAAAGTAACAGCAGTATTGTAAGAAGATCAGCTGTGAACGACTTAGCTATTCTCAGGAATACAGCGATCCAAGACAATTCTGAAGGACTTTGTATGAACAATGCTATCTAGGTTGAAGCAAACTTTTTGTCCTTATTTTTCTTGAGGCTTTTTCTGTTTTCTTTCACAATATGACTGTTATGAATATGTTTTGAACACGTTATACCCATGTATAACCTATATATAATTGCTTGCCTTTTCAGTTAGGGGGCTAGGGAGGGAGGGAGAGAATTAGGAACTCAAAGTTTTAAAAACAAATATTAAAAATTGTTTTTATATGTAACTGAGGAAAAACAAAATACTAAATTAAAAAAGAACTTTTAAAAAGAAGTCTTCATTTTCTTTGCAAAATAAAGTAACAATTGTTTCTTACAGAAAACAATAAAAGGATGCTTGGGAATCACCTAACAGAAAAGTTTCCGTTCAGTATCTTCCCCAACCTGTGGCCCCAATGTGAAAACAATATCTTTCACGTTTCTCAAGCCTTCACCTTGAAATCTCTGTCCAGACTCACTCCTTGTAAAAGTCTCTTTGCAGAGTTTCTTCATAAAATAACAGTTAATATAGTTCTTACAAAAAAGAGTTTGCTCTTCATCCCCCTTCTCTGTCTTCTCCACAGTTAATCTCAGAAGTCCCCAGTGACCAAAGTTAGATTCACACCCACGCTTCCTAATAGGAAAGAAGTACCTCATTGAAAACAAGATTAACTGGTGTTACTCTCCCAGCTTCTCTGATCTTAGAGATGGTAATAGTTTCCAGAATCTCCAAAGGAAAGGCTTTTCAAATAGGATCTAGACTATATAAGCCACACCCCACAGATCATTGCTGTGGGACTCTCCCTTCATTGGTGGAGATTGATACCCCCAACCGGACCAGGGTGGATTTGTGGGGATCAAGAAACAGAAGACATAAGCCTCTACTGGCTCTTCAGGCTCCACTAGCTTCTAGTGGTCAAGAGAGAAGACATGTGGGATTCCCACCTCTCTTCAGGGTCACAAAGGGAAAAAGATGCTGGGAAGAAGTTTAGTCATGTCTTTAGTTCCAGCTAGCAAACTAGAGACTTGGAAGTATTTTCCCCTTTGGGTGAGACCTAGGACTCTCTCTTGTTAGGGGACCTCTGTTCATCTAGATTGTCCACTGTATGTGCTCATATGTATACTTTCTCTGCCTTCTGTTTTGCTGTTAACTTGCATAAATGGATTTCTTTTCTTTTTGCCATGTGTGTTAATCATAGAACTGGGATCTGGAGGGGAGTCAAAAGCCTTGAATATAAAGCTTGTGGCCTCCCTTTCTCATAGGAAATAGCAATCAGGAGTTTAGCTTGAAATCTAAAAATTACATCCCCAGACTAATAATATTTAAGGGAACAGAGAGAGATATTTCTAGCCTGGTGCCCCTTCTCTATGAGAAGAGAGCAGCCTCTGGCCCTCACCTCCTGTTTCCCCTCCTGGCAGGAACCAAAGTCTCCCCTGGAGAAGGATGGGGGTGGGGGGAGACACTAGGGATGAATCTATTCTGGACTCCCTATGAGCCACATGATGCCATATGCTAAACACAGAATCACAGAGTTGGAAGGGACCTCAGAAGGTGCCAGATCCAAATATTAACAGCAGGCATCTTCAGCTATGTGTCTGGCATCCTCGAGATTTCTCTAGAAGAAGTCCAACAAGAGGAAACTCACAGGATACTGGGATGGCCCCGTCCACTTGGAGACAACTAGCTCTGTTGGAGAGGTTTTTCCAGACATCTCATCTAAATGTTCCTCTGCCCCTGCCCTGTCCCTGGCTCCTAATGGAATGTTTTTTTTCTAATGGTACAAAATCCCCTTTTCTCTCACCAAACTATTACAAATGATATTTTAGATGAGAGCACTGTGATTACATATGCTTTATTTGGGGAGTCTTATTTGTGATTTGAAAGTTGAGTTCCAAGGTCAAGCCGTTTCAATACCAGGCTTCAGTGGCTATCAAAGTGGCCAATGAGAGCCTAGCAGGATCCTTGGATCTGAATGACAGAAGGCCATCCATTTGGCTGGGCTTCCTCACTCACAATCCATGTTGTTCAACTCCATCCACCGATAATGCAAAGGTTTTTGTTCCACTTTCCCAAAGGTCAGTCAGTTGTGCTTACAAATTACCCAAAAGGTGTTGCATTTGATACTTTTTAGCCAACGGCTCCAAAGTCCATTAAAATCCCTTATTTGGAAGAAAATTTAAACAGGTTTGAAAAGTCTGTCTCCAAGTGGCTTTGTGTATGCATGTGTATTTTTTAAGTGAGAAGCTAGGAGTGCGATTACAGGTGACACGCTTCCATCGTTTCCCTACAATAAAAGCTGCAGCTTTAAATGTCTTGCTAATTGTGCTGGCTTCGTACCATAATTAGCTAGTATCTCCAGGCACGGTACACACTTAGGCTGAGGTTCAACGTCAACGATCACGGATGTAAATGCATATTTCACATAATTGGGAATATTTTGAGCCGACTTCTTGTCACACCCGGTTTGATCGTCATTGTCTCTACCTCCTAATGTGGCTGACAAAGAGCTAACACCAGGCGTGGCGACAGCAACTCTGCCGTTTCCTTGTCATTCACTGATGCTCCCAAGATGATCCATCATCCATCTGCAGGTTCTCTGCAGGCATTTTTATCAGTCTCTGCTTCCTTTTGTGAGGGTTCTCTTAGCTAAAACTCTTGGAGATCATCTAGAAATCCCTTTATGTGGGTGCCATGATAAATATCCACAAAGTGAATGAATACATGAAGGTGCCACTGTCCACTCCTTCAAGTGGGGGAGTTCCCAGGCCTCCTGTGAGCATTGTGAAGGGCGTGTCTAACCTAAAGACTGAGTTCAAGTGTTAATGTCATCTATATAACGAGTAGTAATCAAGTTTAATTTATTTTTTCAGGATTAAATCATAAATAGAAAAGCCCTCAGATTTTCTTCCCACAGTCTGGTGACTCACCTTACAAACTCAATTTTGGTAACTACTGGTTTCAGGTTTGGTAACTGCTCTATGTACCTGAGACAGTAAAAGCAGCTGGGAGGCCAGGATGTGTACCATGGCCAGGGGGCATAGTGGACATGCCTACACACCAGGGTCTGAACTCATTAGCAGATGGCCATTAGGAGACAAAGAGAGACACGATGGACTGAATAGGGAAGGTGACTGTTGAGTGATGGGGACCCCTCCCAAGGGCAGAACAATCTTGTTGGTTGTGGTGGGGGGCTGCATGCCCAGGAGTATGCTCAGTATCTTCCTGGTCACATGTTTCAGGGGCTATGAGAGGAAAAGTAAGAAGTGCCAGGAAGGATCCACAAGATCAGTGATTTCAGGAGACAGTTCAATTCCAGTGAACACCAGAGGCAGGAAGGAAAGGGAAGAGGCCTGGAGTGAAGGATGAAGGAGCATTTGTAACAAAGAAAGGGCTTCAGAGACACAGAGAAAAGGAAGTCCAGAAAAGAAGAGTCACTGAGGAGGCTGCAAGCTGTTTCCTGGGAGTGAGGGAGGAGTAGAAGAGATAGGAGCCATGTCACAACAGGTATGGCATTGCACGGGGATGTGACGAGAGGGCTTTCTGCTGCTTTCTGACCCAAGAGATGCACGTCATCCAGGACAACCAGTCCAGGAAGAACAATGTTCCAGAGAATATTGGGGAGAGAGGTGGATAAGTGAGCTGGGCCTTCCAGGTCTGGGGCACTCATTTTCCTTGTCGTCCTCATTTTAAGCTGCCTGTTCCCAAGGATGCCAGCAGGAAACATCTCAGAGAAATTCCCAAAGGGGATGGGAACTCATGTCCACAGCAGCAGAGATGGGGAGAAACCAGAAGCCTGTGCCCCTTTGCCACCCTGGGGCACAGTCAGTGTTTTCTCCCTGATAACCATCTTAGTAAAGTCAGGGTTAGGATGAAATCAACTGCTTAAGAAGATGGTTATAAGAGAAGGGCTCAGTCCCTGGACTTGGGCTTCACATCTAGGCATGCCTGGCTAGGTTGCCTAACAGGATCCAAGGTTTGTACACCTAACAAGGGCCAGTCAAAAAAAATGACAATGCTCTTTTTCTGGAGTTTGGAAATTCTGCTCAAGAGTCTCAAATTCTGTAGAGTGGAAACTGGGCATAGACTAATGCCTGACACCCTACACAAGAATAAAGTCCAAATGGATACATGATCTAGGCATAAAGACTGATACTATAAACAAATTAGGGGAGCAAGGAATGGTGTATTTACGTAGAATGGAAAAATTTATGATCAAACAAGAGATAGAGAACATCATAAAGTGCAAAATGGATAATTTTGTTTATATTAAATTGAAAAGGTTTTGTGCAAACACAATGCAACCAAGATTAGGAGGGAAGCAGAAAACTGGGAAAGAATTTTTGCAACTAGTGTCTGTGATAAAGGTCTCATATCTAAAATACGTAGAGGACTGAGTCAAATTTACAAGAAAACAAGTCATTCTCCAATTGATAAATGGTCAAAGGATATGAACAGGCAGTTTTCAGAGGAAGAAATTAAAGCTATTTATAGTCATATGAAGAAATGCTCTAAATCACTATTGATTAGAGAGCTGCAAATCAAAACAACTCTGAGGTACCGCATCACACCTATCAGATTGGCTAACATGACAAAACAGGAAGATGATAAATGTTGGAGAAGATGTGGGAAAGTTGAAACACTAATTCATTGTTGGTAGAGCTGTGGGCTGATCCAACCATTCTGGAGAGCAATTTGGTACTATGCCCAAAGGGCTACAAAAATGTGCATACCCTTTGACCCAGCAATATCACTTCTAGGGCAGTATCCCAAAGAGATAATAAAATTGGGAAAAGGTCCCACATGTACAAACATATTTATAGCAGCTCTCTTTGTGGTGGCCAAGTACTGGAAATTGAGGGAATGCTTATCAATTGGGGAATGGTTGAACAAGTTGCGGTATATGAATGTAATGAAATACTATTGTGCTATAAGAAATAATGAATAGTGGGACTTCAGAAAAACCTGGAAGGATTTATATGAACTGATGCTGAGTGAAATTAGCAGAACCAGAAGAACATTGTACACAGTAACAGCCACCGTGTGCAAGGACTGTTTCTGACAGACTTAGCCCTTCACAGCAATGCAAGGACGTAAAATATTCCCAAAGGACTCTTGAGGCAAAATGCCATCCACATCCAGAGAAAGAACTATAGAATAAGAATGCAGAATGAAGCAGACTATTTTCTCTTGTGTTTTGGTTTGGTTTGGTTTTTCTCATGGTGTCTCTCATTCATTTTAATTCTTCTATAAAACATGATTAACGTGAAAATGTGTTAACAAGAATGTACGTGTAGAAACAGTATAAGATTGCATACCATCTTGGGGAGGGAGAGGAGAGGGAGGGGGAGAAAATTTAAGACTTATAGAAATGATTGTTGAAAACTGAAAAAAATTAATTAATTAATTTTTTTTTAAATAAAGAACAAATTAATTTGCAGAATGCTAAAAAAAAAAAAAAGGTCTTGAATTTCAATTCACTTTCATTTCACAAACTTTTGCTAAGCACCTACCATCTACAAGGCACTGAAGACACCAATATAATAATGAAATACAGCTCCTGCTTATAATAAAAGGAATGCAGAAAGGGAAACTGTACATGTATCACAATTACTCTGGAGTTACAACGGAGCTCCCTAATTTCTAACCCTAATTCCAAGCAGAGAAGTGGAGACACCCAGAAATTTACCCCAGGGTGCCCCATCTCCCATAACTACAACTCTGAACAGACAGGACAGACTGAGGCTTCAGTTAGAAGGTTTACTGAAAATTAATCATCTGTTTGGCTCAGGCTCCCATCCAGATAGTAAGTACTCTGGGAACCACAGAATAATAATTTCCCTAAATAACATACTCCAGATTTTTGCTAAGAATTAAAGTCATCCTAGGAGCCTAGAACACACATCTTCCATCCTCTTCCCTTTTTTGAAAATCAGGACATTTGCTCTTCTCCAATTGTGCAACACCTTCCACTCCTCAACTACCTTTGAAAAGTCAAAGCTCAGTCATCACACCGACCAGTCCTTTCAGAACCTTGGAGAGAAGCCATCAGCTCCTAGTGTCAAATTCAGTGAAGAACTCTTACTATCTCTTCATTTATCAGATGTGTACCATGTGATCAGCTGTCTTGGTCTTATTCTTTATAGTCCAGGAATCATTCCCCTTTGCTGGGAAAAACAATGCCCAATGAGTTGAACATCTTTGTCTTCTTTCTGTCATCCACTTTTACCTTCTCCCCACTGAGTAGTGGTCTTCTCCCTTCTTTCACCCTGGTCTTTTCCCTTCTGAGACTGTGTGTGGGCACCCACATACACATACACATACACACACGCACATGCCACTTTTTGTTGTATTTACCTTTACTTCAATGTACTGGGAGCTTGAACATTCCTGATGGTCCTTTTCCAGGACTGCACAGCATCCTTGTACTCATTCATCTAGCTCTCTAAGGAGAGCTATCCCAGCAGAGAAGGGCTCTCCCTCTCTGGAAGGCTTCACAAGTACTTGTCAGAGATTTGCGGAAGGGTGTCTTGTTCAGACAGATGCCTTAATGTCTGAGGTTCCAGGAGAGTTTGTCCTCATGTTGAATCTAAATTGGAACCTCCTGCCCATAAGAGAGCCTACTCTAGGTTGCCTGGCTCCAACCACTGACATTGATTGGATGCTACTATATCCTTTGAGAGGCTCTAGGGAGGACATGGAAGCTACTGCTCAGTAAGGGCCAGTGACTAGCCCCTCCACATTTCTCTGCTTAAACAGTGCACAGGCTGGGCGGAGACTGTAGAAACTGTGCCTGAGAACACACTGATCTGAGAGGAGCTAGGAAGATAATTCAATTCCATTCCACCAACATTCATCAAACACCTACTTTGTGCAAGGCCCTGCTCTGAGCTCTGGGACTCCAGCGATGATAAATGGTATAGTCTCTGCCCAAAAGGAAATCTGGTCTTCTGGGGGAATAGGGCATCTTGAGAGTCTGACAAACCTCTATTATTCTTCAGAGAGGCTGACTCTGCTCTGAATACCCCTGCTGCTGGGTCCCCAGCCTTGTCCTGCTCTTTTTCTGGACACTTCCCCCGCTCTTGGAGACTCTTCCATGCACCCAGGCAATTAATTGGCAGTTCTTTGCATGAGACCTGAGGTGGAAAACCAATCAGACACACCTTCGTGAACCCCACTCCCTGACCCTCTTCCAATTCACCTAACGCTTATCTGAATAGGAAGTTGCCCTGTCCCCAGAGGAAGAGAGCCTGGGCTAACCTGGATGATGAGTCTGGAGGGCCTCTTTTCCTTATGCCTTGGCTATGACCTGCAGCTCACCTCACCTCCAAGAGCCATATCAGGCCCTGTCTCTCCCATTCCTTGGGCTACTAGGATGAATCTCATAGCTTTAGGGCTAAAAGGGATCTCAAAAGTCATCGAGTCCAATTCCCTCATTTTATACATGAGGAAACTGAGACAGAGACAAGTGACTTCCCCAAGGTCACCCAGATAGTAAGCTCTATGATTCCAGGGTCAGTATTCTACGCCCTAAGTTGCAGTCATCTCTCAGTGCCTACACAGATGCCCAGTGGGCTGAACTCAGAAGCCCATAAGAGTAAGAGAGCAGGTGACTGACCCATCCTCTGACCACAGAGGTTCTCCTACAGCTGGGTTGTGTCTGAGAATCTTTGGGAGCATCACAGTCTCTGAGGCACAAGGAATCAGGTGAACCAAAAAGCAGTGGAGAGAGGCATGATGACCACAAATGGACCTCCAGCAAGAATGGAATATCATGAAAGAAATTTGAGAGGAGGAAAGGGGTGGGCACTAGGGGTAAAGGCAGGACTCACAGAACTATATGAGCCAGGCACTGACATCACACTAAGAGGGCAGGGAGTTTCTGTGAAGGGCTTTGGGAGGACACCCAGGATGAGAAAGGATATGTATGGGTGGAGAGCATTTCCACCTGACTTGGTCCTCATAACACCCAGGGAACCAGGTAACGCAGGCTTTAGTGTCTCTTTGAACAAAGAGAAAGGGGGAGGAGAGGGAGCAAGGCCCACCCAGAGGAACTCTGGGACTTGCCCGGTTGTACAAATTTGGGGTGAGCACCCATCTGGGCAAGATTTTCATCATGGTCTTCCTCCTGTACCTCACAATCCCTTGAGCCCATAAATTTCCTCAAACCTCTGGGGGAGGGAGGAGGATTCTCACTCAGCCCCTTGAGCCAAGTAGCCTGACTTTCTGAAGAGTTCCCAAGGAATGTGTGATAGCATCATCCTGAGTCTCCTGCTCTGGGCAAACCCAAGTCTAGCAGACAAAGCACCCAGCTAATTTCAGGCAGACCCTTCTCCCCAGCCAAGTTCATTGGGGTCAAGAACCTTGGGTTTGAACCATGTTTCTCCCTATCCAAAGATTTTGAACTAGCAAGCCCTTCCATGCCTCCCTTCCCAGTCCTGAGGCTGCTTGACATGTATGGAGCTGAACCAGAGAAAGCCAGCTGTGGGAGGCTGGTCGACAAGAGCTCGGCAGAACACTCAACATGCTCTCTAAAACTAGCCCCCTGGTGAACAACAGTTCGTTTATTTTCATAAGACATGTTTTATATAAGCCCCAAAGTTTCATACACAATTAATTCCCTCCACAAAAGACATGTTTCAAGCCTGGATCTCCCCACAATGTGGCTGCCGCCACCGCTTTTCTCTTTCAACCTCAAGTTGCCATCATCATCACCCTGTAATTAAGTCTGGAAAAAAAATCTCACTAACCCAATAAATCCGGCACTTGGTACCATTCCTGTGTGCCTAATGAAAAACCCCATCTCTACATGGCTCAGCTGAAAACAGGCTTGGCAGCCAGTTCACTTAATAAGCTGCATTCTCTTTCTGGGAACAGGGAACTTGGAGACTTAGAAGAAATAATGGAAGTCAGGTTCACACCTCTGGCTGGCCTTCAGAGCTCCCTCTGGGGCTTTGTCTCAGTAAGGAAAGAGAGCACTTTCCAGAAGCACACTGCAAGGCCAGTCTCCTAGCTGTAGTTTCTACCTTCTCCTCTTTGGAAGAGGAAATGACCCACTCAGGATCTCCATATGAAGATTTCCCCAGACCCAAGACTTGTTCTAGGAAATGCCTGGCACTTCGCCACACACATGTAAGTACCTATCAAATGCCACTGGAATAGGGAAGGAGGAGGGAAGAGCAAGGAAGGAATAGGAAGGAAAGCAACCTGTACTTCTGCCCCACTCCCACCCCACACTCTAGACTTAGGCAGATCAAGTCCAATGCTGAGAGCTGGCCCAGAGAGCATCATGCTCTCTGCTTCATGCATTGTCCCTGCCCAGAGTCACTGGAGAAATAATATACTTATGGTGTCCCCCATGTCATCTAAATTCCTCATCATGACATGGAGAGGAGCCTGGAACTCTCATTAATTATGCCTGCAAAGCACTAGAATGGTCCTGGGAAGAGGATGACTCTGCTTTCTGAGGAGTAATTGTGAAGAGGAACATCACTGGTAGGGCTACCCACAGAGCAAGGAAAAATAAAAAATGTCCCTCTATGATATGCAGCCTCTTCTTCAGCTTGTCGAGGGCACAGGGGATGTGAGGTAAAAATCATACCATTTTAGCTCATCAATAAATTTGAATTTGACAGTCGTTCTTCTAAATGTAAGATCCTTGCCCAATGACCAACTATTGAATATATTATTGGAGAATGTGAACCCTATAAATCATGATGTACTTGCTATAAATGAAACAAAAAGAGAGAAGGGAATCCTGCTAAGAATGTCTCATGGGTCCTCCTGGAATAAACAGAGAAATGAGTGGATGGATTGGGTTTTATCAGATACTCAAAAGTTACAAGAAGCATTGTTTCATGAGATATGTAGTCCTCACATATCATGACTGATAAGGATTGACAAAAAGACCACTAATGAAATAATTTCAGATGATGTTCCAATATCAATGGCTGAAAAGGCAGTGGTAGAATAATATTTCAAATCAAATCAACCTCCACACTAATACTTGGTGACTTCAATGTAAAGATGGGAAGAGGTGAGGATGGGGAGAAATATGTGGGAAACTTTGATTCCAGAAGAAAGAATGAAAGGGGTAAAAGGCTTGGAGATTACACAGAAGCCTCACCCTTCTGTATCATGGACACTTTTATCAAAGGAAAAGTTGGCAGACATGAGAAAAACAACATCCCAAAGAATAAAATTGACTGCATTTTAACCAATGGAAAATAAGTAGTGAGTTTGGGTATTATCCCTGAATTAATCTGTTTACACACAGCCAGATCACCAACTTAGAAGAGCTAAGATAAGAATTGATAGCAGAGAGGAAAGAACAGTAATGAGGAAAACAGGTGAGTATAACTCGAAATTGTGTAAGCAATTGTGTAAACAAGCTACTGACAATCAAAAATGGGAAATGGAAAAAGAGGCGACATTAGCATCATCATTTCATCCAGAAGTTAAACCACCGTAAATGAATGGTTATGACAAGGAGACCAAAGAGGCTCAGAATTCACCTTAGCAAACATCTGTCTTCCTCACCAAATGCAGAGAGATGGCTGCCAAATGCTACACCAGACTGGAATACAAACTCCTTTGTAAAATCGAATGAAGGATGATGGAAGATAATGAACAACGCCATTTCTCCAAAGAGAAGCATGTTGATGAGGACCAGTCTAAGGAAAGTATGACCAGATATTTAGTTAAGTAAGGTCATCCCAAGAACACTCAGGAGTGAAAGTGGATAACAAACAATAAAAATGGGGGGAATGGGCAAAATCATTACAACAAACTACTTTCTCCATCAAAGAGTGAAAACTCCACCCTTGGACACTAACATTACCACCGTCAAATTTATTATAAAAGACATAGAAAAAAGAACAATTCTATATTGCACAAAGAATATATGGTGGGGTAGATAGAACGCTGGGCCTGAAGTCAGGAAGACTATCTTCAAGAGGTCCGATCTGTGTGACCCTGGGCAAGTCATTGAACCTTATTTGTGTCAGTTTCCTCATCTGTAAAAATAGCTGGAGAAGGAAATGGCAAACCAGTCCATTATCATTGCCAAGAAAACCCAAAATGGAGTCACCAAGAACTGGACATGACAGAAAAATGACAACCACCATATATGGAGGAGGTCTGTGCTAGAGGCAATGTGTTCATGAGGGCACCAAGGGTCTGACTCACAAGTTATTAAAAGGAAAGAAGGAAATGAGAATGTTTATCAGGTGCTTATTCTATACCAGGTACTATGGTAGGCACTTTACAAATATTATCTCCCTTGATCCTGACCATAGTTCTGGTGCTTTTACAGATGAGGAAACTGAGGCAGTCAGAGAGAGGTTAGGTGACTTCCTGATGTCACACAACTAGTAAGAGTTTGAAATCAGTTCTTTCTGATTCTAGATAATGTTCCACTGCACTACCTAGCTATGTCAAAAACAAGTGAGGAAGGCCTCTACCATGTTGATTAGAATCCTTCGGCAAACTTTTGGGAGAACATAGGTGAGAGCCATGTGGGATCGTCAAGCATAGGTGGGTTTCAATTCACATCACTCGAAGAATCTAGGTCATCAATGAGATCACAGATCTGTCTGCGTATCACCAACATCTAGTTTAGGCAAGGATTGGCTACAAACATACCCAAATGGATAATGTAGTCCATAGAGGTGATGCCCAACATGGCACCCGTAACCTTCTTCTGGGCTCTCTCTCTCTCTCTGTCTCTGTCTCTCTGTCTTTCTGTCTCTGTCTCTCTGTCTCTGATTTATATCAAATCAGTTACAACGAAGACTCCATTAATTCTTAAACATAAAATACCTACTTGACAAGGCAAGAACAAAAATCATCTTAACAGTTCCTCAATATAAGGCAAATGCAAAAAGAATCAACACATCACATGTTAATACACACAGTATCCATGGGGGCAAGAGGATACACATGTATAGATATGTAGCAGGGAAAGCATGCATGGGGAAATCCATTGCTCCCATCTTTGAATCATAAGCCTTGATGTCCTTGTCCCCTTGAGGAATAACTGAAACCACAGAAAGCTGCACCTCTGCTAGCTGCTGCCTTCTGGTCTTCCCTTCTCTCCTGCTAGACAAAGATGCTCCCTTTTTACTATCTAAGGAATGAAGCAGTGATAGCCACCCTTAACAGAGCTCTGAGAAAGCATGTGATATTGTTGGGACAAGGGGTTCCCTTAACAAGAGACAGGTTGGTTCTCTGACCAGTGCAGACAGGCCCTGTCAGTTTTTCACTCAACAGGATTCTGCTTTGTCTAATTGGCTCTCACCTAGTCAAAGCTCTTCTCATTTCAAAGCAGATATAGTAAAAGAGATGCAAAGTCTGTCTTTCCTATGTTTTTGCATCTCCAACCAGAGTGGGGAGCGCATTTAGGGGAGGATAGAGCAACCAAACATCTCTAGGAGGTTTCCCTTCCCTCCAGTTTAGATAGCATTTCAACAAGCTTAAATAGCAGCAGAATTCAGTTTTCTTCCACTGAGTCTGAACCAATCTTTCTCTAGCCAATCAGCAAAGCAAGGTCTCTCTTCCAGTCAGTAGGCTCTCAGCAAAGCAGCCAAAGCTTTCTCAACAGTTGACTCTCCTGGTTTCTTCACTCAACTTAACAGCTGTCTTTTAGTTTGTTTGAGGGTGTGCTCTCCCAGGGTCTCAAGTCAAAGCTTTCTGGCAGACGGTGACTCAGCATTACCCGAGAAACCAAAGAGTGAAAGTCAAGAAATTGACCTATCAACTCAATATTCCTTATTCAATCTTCTCATAGTTTCCAAACTATGTTTAATTTATAGGTTTGTCCATTATTATGTCTAAAACTTTAAAAATAAACAGTCACATGAAAATGAGCAGATGGGCAACAGTGCCCTTCAGTCACGATGTCTTGGTTATTTCTCTGCCTTCAAACAGGTCTGAGGGGCACTTCTATATCTGGTCTTCCAAACAGCAAGTTCCTCTCCTCACTTTTGGTCTGAGAGAATGCCTCTTCGCAGGTTGATTTCATCACTTTTCCTTGGACAAAAGGCCCTTTTCTTCCTTTTTCAGCAACCAAACTGTTCGTAAGTGAAAGAAGCAATATCTGAAATTAGATTTCAAAGAAGGTGGTTGATTGGGTGCCATGATCCTGTACAAGCACTCAAGGTGGCATCTTCAAGTTAAGAATGGAATATCCAGGCACCCTGTTCAACAGAGTAGATAAGATAAGACAAAATGCGCACACACACATGCACACACTCCCACACATCTCCTCCCCAGATGTTCCCTATCCACACAAACAGTGAACCTAGCTACGCTTGATATCCCACATCCAGTGTGCCTCCTCCCACCAGGGACCCTGTCACCTACAAAGTAGAGTCATATTGTACAAGAGCATGGAGCTACAGAAACTTCTTGCCATCTACCCCACATCAACCACTTTTGTTGCTCACATTCTCTGTGAAATCTTGGGCCACTCACTTTCCTCTTAGAGCCTCAACTGCTCACATGTCTCCATAAAGGATGTGTCCTTGTCCTGCCTACCTGCCTCCTGGGGCTGCTGGGGGCTCTGAGTGTGGCCTGGACCACCCTGTAAGCTGCCAAAGCTTGTGCAGGGGGTCACATTTGCTCTCATTTGCAGGTACTGTTTGCGACATGTTATCTCCTCACTTAGATTTCAAAATCCTCAATGGTTAAGACTTGTTTTGATCTTTTTTGTGTTCTCAGGGAGTAGCACAGTACCTGGCATACAGTAAGAGCTTAATAGATGTTTGCTGATTGCCTGGTTGGTTGATTATTGAAAAGCTGGCTTCACATAGCACCAGGAAGATTGATTATTAGAGAGCAGGCCCTGCATCACCCATGTGCAGATGAGATCCCCACCGAGGTAACGGCAGGACTCCCCACCCTGAGTAATGTCCCTGCCAAGTGAACCACCTCCTGGTGCAAGGTACCGTTATTAATGGCTCCCCAGCATTCCTTCTCCCTTTCTTCCCCAATCTCCTCCCTTTTCCATCCAGATCTCATTATCCTGCTGCTAATCGCATGCAGCTGGGCCCTTGATCAAAGCGATTGGTTCTGTAACTCACCCAAATGGATCGTAAGCCAAGACATTTATGATACCCTTCCCATAGACCCTTCTGTGATTTATTGGCTCCCAGATCACCAGCACTGGCCATCCTGGGCATGCAGAAATATCTCACTTAGAAATACATCAAAATGGCAGCAGGACTTAGAAGCCTCTTTCAGGATGCCATCTCTTCTCTCCTCTATACTTGCCCTAACCCTAACCCTAACCCACCCATACACACATACAAGTCTAAAGAATTCTCCTCTTGACATAGCCTCAAGAAAGCAACGGAAATTAAGATTGGAAGTTTTCCTGAATTCTTTTCATCAATCAATAAACATTTTCTAAGCACCTACTATGTGCTAAGCAGTGTGGAATACAGTAGGAAACCAACACTTGTTAAACGTCAAGCACTGTGCTGAGGACTTTACAAAAACTAACGTATTTGATCTTCATAACTCTGAAGTAGGTGCTATTATTACCTTCATTTGCAATTGAAGAAACTGAGGCAGACAGAGGTGAAAAACCTTTCCCAGCGTCACCCAGCTAGTAAGTATCTAAGACAAGATTTGAACTCGGGTTTTCCTGACTTCAATCCCAGAATTCTACCCAACGTGCCTCCATCTGCCTCTAGCTAATACAGGCAATGAGTGTTCATATACCAAGAATTAAACAATTTTCATCAGATATGGGGAAAATTTCAAACCTTTTTATAACCCCTTCCCTCAAAAAGGGGCAGCCAAGAGAACATTAACAGCCTCGGACTTGAATACCACCGGTCCATCTAGACAAAGTGTTTACAAGGGTCCTCTCTATTCCTCTCAAATACATCCTCCAAGAGGGCATTATTAAGGAATAAGCCAGGCTCTTTGAAAGACTCATTCAACAATGGGCACCCATGCCTTTCCCTTTTCACCATTAACTGAAAGATGTAAAGAACACAATTCTATTGTGCCTCTTGCTTGTTGATTACCAAAAGCATCTTGGTGGATCTTCCCAACAATCTTCCTCTATCCACAGGACAAACTCATTCAGGATTTCCTAGAAAGTAGAAACATCCAAATCACCCTAGTCAATGACCTTTGGATGATAAACCTCGGGCAAGGTATAAAACAGGGAGATGAACACTCACCAAAGTGTGCAAAAGGAGATATAGAGCAGAGATCCTGTTGGTGAAGGAGGGATTCCCTAGGGATGGTGAGGTCCTCCAGCTGCTCCAATCTATGGTGGACATGACCTCGATAGCTTCCTATCCCAAGACATCAGAGAGTCTCTGTGGTCATTCCAGGGAGTATGGCCTGGCCATCCACACAGAAATGACTAAGTGAATGAAGAAAATCTGTTGCCCGATTTATGGCATGCAGTTGGATGGACCCCCTACAAAGCATATAAATCCATGTATGTCTCTAAGACAGACAGCATAGATGGACAGTGAGTTAGACTCCAAGTTGAACAGGAAGGGGGAATGGGGGCTGACTGTGTGAGCCAAGTAGAATCCTGGGCTTCAGTTTTCTCATTTGAAAGATTCTGGGATGAGCCTAGATGGCATCTGATCCCTTTTCCAGCTTTTACTCTATGATCCTATGACCTTCTGCCCCCGGTTCTGAGTCCCTGAGCTGAGAGCTGCTGGAACACTACTTGAACAAGACAGTTATGGAGGAGAGAGGAGACAGACAGGCAGGAAGTCAGAGACAGCATATTTAGCTCTTACTGTTTTCCAGGTGCTGCACTAAACTTAGCAGGCCCTAACATCGAGAAGGGAGGAAAAGTACATATAAAGGGGAGCTGGAGAGGTAACATGGCAAGGCATGCACAGAGTGAAACCTGGGGCACCAGAAAAGCCTGGCAGGCCCCCATTCACCTTGAGTTTTCTTGAAAAGACTTCTACAATAATCCCTGTACTATCCTGCCCACTATGCCCTAAGCAGGATGTTCCCTATCACCTCCACCACCACCACCCGAGGTGTCTGGCATGATGTGGGCCTCCCTGATTCCCTTCTTTACCCCGAAGTCTACCTGAGGGCTTGTAGTGGCCCTTCTTGGTGGATGACCAAGGACTAAGATGAGATCCACATGCATTTCAGAGAAAGTCCACATTGAGTCACTATGCCCTGCCTCCCATGGCTCAGGGCTGGGCTGCTGCTGATGGATAGATGGGAGGGAATGGATGTGGGCGGGGGGGGGCAAGGGAGGAAGGATGGATTCAGGCCTTACCCTCCTCCTCATCCCCCCCACCTTCACTCTTGTTTGTCCTTCTAGTGTCATTAATGCTCTGGACCAACCCTGGAGAGATCTGAGTATCAGTGGCAGAGAACCAATAGAGACTTCATGACTGCCATCCAGATTCTTATTCCAGTGAGGACTGGACTTGATGTGCCAGTCAGAGTCCTCCTTACCTCTCTGCTCCTCCTCACTGGTGCTCCTGCCTCCAGCCCCTTTCTGGTCCAATCCATTCTCCACGCAGTCTTCCTGAGGCACAAGTTTGACCGCATCACACCCCTCTCAATAAACTCCATGTCTCCCATTGCCTTCATGATCAAGCAGAAAACCTTCTGACTCTTGAAGTTGTATATAACCTGGCTCCTTCCTACCTTTCCAGCATTCTTACACCCCCTTCAACTCCCAGAGAAGTCGACCCCCTCTGGTGAGAGAACCATTAAATATCAATGTCACCGAGGTGACTTGTTTGGTAGGAAACAAGGCAGAGAGAGATGGCAGGCTACCCACCAGCTACCCTGGTCCTTCCCATTGAGAGGAGATGCTCACCCAAAGACTACAGGAATGAGCTTTCCAAAAGCAGAGCCTGGGCTTCTCCTCCTCTGTCTTCCCCAGACTGTGATTTCTCTTCAGGCAGGGCCTGAGTCTCCTCTGTTTCTCCTGAACTGGAGGACCCCCTGGGCAAAAGTCCTCAGTTTCTCCCTCCTCTCTTTCCTTCACAGGACCCAGCCCAGGGCCAAAAACATCCAGTTGGTGCCCACTGGATTCTTGATTGACTTTCGTAGTCCTTTCAGAAAGCAGGGGGGTGGAAGTCAGTGGGATTCTCTGTTTGTTGCTGAGTACTACATGGGTCACTCCTGACCTCTTGACCATCTAGTGGAAATGCTGCTTTTTCACCCCATGCTTTCAAAAACTCCTCCTGCTGCCGGCATTCAGCTTTGAATTGCAAGCAGGCGATCGAGACATGTCCCCAGCCAAAATTAGGCCCTAGACAGAATAATTCATCTGAGATGCAGGCTGTGTCTGTCCCATTAATATATGTCTCTTTGGTCAAACTCGGGAGCATTTGCAAGCTGCTTCCTGTAAGCCCCAAACCACGTACCTCCACGGGAGTCTTCTCTCACCCTTCCTCTCTTCCACAGAAAGCTCAGCTGGTGTTAACCTGGAGCAGCTGCAGGTAATAGTTATGGCCTCC